>NC_080791.1:3442500-3700000 GCF_028018385.1 Neofelis nebulosa
GGCCGTCCTCCCCGCGAGCCTGCGGGCATGCTGCAGGGGGCCAGCGGCCGGGGGCGCTGCTAAGTGCCGGAGCCCCTGCTCCGGGCTGGCGGACCCAGGCCAGCGCCCCCCCCCCCCCCCCCGCCGCCGCCCCACTCCCGCCGAGCGCGGCCCAGCAGCGCAGAGAGGGGCGTAGGGGGTGCCCCTCCCCGGAGCAGGTGCCTAGGCGAGCTGGGAGAAGACGAGAGGGGGGAGTGGGCGCGCGGCGCGCGCGGGGAGGGACGCGGGGAGGGGCGCGCCGGGAGCAGGGGGCGCGCGGGGAGGGGCGCGGGCCGCGGCGCAGTGCCGGTGTGTGCGCGCGAAGGCGAGCGGCGGGCCGGCGCGAGGGAGGCGAGGACAGGGCGCATGTCTCGTCCCCGCGAGCAGCCGCCAGACGCGCCACCACCATCTTCTGCATGTGCAACCTTAGCAGCCGGACGGGAAACCGCTCTCGGGGCTATGGAGACTGCGGGAAAAACCCGGCGGCTCGCGATGGGCTGCTGAAGGGGCGCAGTGGGGGGCCACCAACCGCCCGCACCTCTCTCCTTTTTCCTCTTTCCTTTTCTTTTTCTTTTTCTTTTTTTTTTTTTTTTTTTTTTTTTTTGGTCGTTTTTAATTTTAGCGCCATCGTGGTCGATGCCTGTGTGAACAGCCTTTAGGAAGAGTGCGAGAGAAAGAGAGAGCGCGCGCCGGGGAGAGGAGAAAAGAAGATGAGGATTATTTGCAGGCAGATTGTCTTGTTGTTTTCTGGATTTTGGGGACTCGCCATGGGAGCCTTTCCGAGCAGCGTGCAGATAGGTGAGCTGTGCCTTGGTGGGGCGTGCATGTGGGTGTCTGGGGCGGGCATCCGAAAGTGAGTTCGGCGAGTTGCCGGGGAGCCGTTCGGGGATTCGGGCGAGCCCGCCTCTCCCTTCCCCTCGCCCCGGTGCAGGCTCACTGGGGATATACACACCCTGCACACCCGTTCCTCCGCGCCCGCGCTCTCACTGCCACCTTGGGCTCGCGTCGCTTAAGTAGGCTTGGAATAAGTTGCGGGGGGGAAGCCCTCCGTGGGTTTGATTACATGCAGTGTGGTCTTTCTTTTCACCCCTTTCCCTGGAGCGCTAAGGGGTGTCGAGTTTGGCGGGGGGTAGTATCCTTGTTGTTGTTGTTGTTATTATTATTATTATTATTATTATTATTATTATTATCATCATCATCAATGTTGTAAAGACCCTTCTGCCCCTGCTGGACTCCGCAGCTTTCCGGCTGCTCCGGGAAGACCCTGTTTGAGCAGAAAGCGTTTGCACCCGCACCCCGCCGCCTCTGCTCGCTGCCGGTTAACCCATTCCAAAGTTAGGTCGCTTTCCTTCCCGAAGCCTTCTGTCCCTCTATTTTGTTTTCCTCTTGCCTCTTTGGCCCTTACGCCTCCAACTCGACTCGACCCTGTCGCCAGGGACCTCTCCGCTCCTGTCTTTGAATGGGACGCAGCTATTGAATTTCTTCCAGCTGAGCCCAGCCTCAACACTGCACCACGTCCCCGGGTCTGTGCACTAGACGGAGCTCAGGAGGCTGAGTCCACGAGCTGCAGGAAGACAAAGTTCATTTCTCCTTCCCGACTCCCCGCGTCCCTTTATTTCCGTGTTTTAATGCAGATCCTCTCTTGGGTGCCTCCGCTTGCCTCTTGGAGAGAGATGCCCCCAGCTTGGCTGATGTAGCAAGGTGCTGGGAATCATGGGGAGGGCAAGAGACAGAAAGGAAAACACACTCCGTGGGCCCATAGGTCATTGTGCTGTGACAGATTGGGGCACGAAAGAGCTGAGCTGTCCTAAAGACCAAGATCCCAAGCGTGTACCTTGGGGACAAAGGGCAGTCCCGAGACTGGAAGCTGTCTTCCTAATGGTGTGTGTGTTGCTGAATGACAGTGGATTTGACAGGGCTCCGGGTGGGGACTGCATTTCCAAGAGGAAACGTTGAATGTGCTTTTCCTGCTGTTTTTATTAGGTGGTCTCTTCATCCGAAACACAGATCAGGAATACACGGCCTTTCGATTAGCAATCTTTCTTCACAACACTAGCCCCAATGCGTCCGAAGCTCCTTTTAATCTGGTACCTCATGTGGACAACATTGAGACAGCCAACAGTTTTGCCGTGACAAATGCTTGTAAGTAAAACATAAGTTGTGGATAAATTAGACAATCACAGTGAGACCACATGGTGCCCCCTCCCCTGTATCATTATTATTTTACAAATTGTTTTTGAAAGAAACGCAAGATTGCTACAGTTGGCTGTTTCCAGAGCAAATCAGAGTTAAAAGCAAGATTTAGTCTTGGGGATATGCAGCCGGTCTTTCTTTCTTCTTTCCTTCTTTCTTCTTCTTCCTCTTCTTCTCCCCGCCCCCCCATTTCTTGTCTGGATAATTCAAGTTGATTTCTCCTTCACCATTCTGGTGTTATTCCTATTACCTGAATGTCAAGTTAGGGAAAATTGTACCCAATCTAGTTTTTTTTTATTCTGTTCCCCTGTTTTTTCTTATTTGCTTTTCGCTTGAGTAAGCCCATGTCTTACTTTTAAAGAAGACACAAGCTGTCTTACCCTGGCAAAGGCAAAGGAAGCTTTGTTAAGAGTGAGAAAGAGAGGAGCTGTGATGTGCAGGAAATACATTCTAGATGGTTGGTTGACGCTGCAGATGATCTGGTGATGTCACTTGAGGCTGCCCTACTCTTATATTCTGGGTTGTAAATGTCTCTTACTATCGCGTGATGCATATATCCTGTGGATATACCTCCATGAATCCTTAGCTCGAAGCCAATTCATGTTAGTCTACACTCCACCTGAATTCACGAACCAGCCCAGCCTCATCTTTTATCCCGCACGATGCAACTCAACGGGTGACCTCACCTAATGCTGTAGTGAAACGCTGGCACAGTGCTCCCCCACCAAAGTGCTGTATAACTTAATGCAAAAAAAGATAATCAGTTGTGTACTAATTTGAAACTCTCTAACATACGATCAGCCACCAGAGCATTTATACAGCATTTTCCCTCTTGAAGGAAATACATGTTTCAAATACCTCCTCAGCTTTTACATTCTCATTTACCCTGTTCAAAATTTTGTGGCTTCAGATGATGGTTACAGATTATGTAAGATAGATAGGAAGAGTTCCTTTGTAGTTTTGCATAGCAGTAATAAAATGTTTAATTTGAATTGTATTTTTATTATTGTATCAAGTGGAGTATATTTTGATTTTAAAAGTCCTGTCAGTACAAGAAAGTATACTGAACAAGGAAGTGATATTGAAAACAAATGGTTTTTAAATATTTGGAGGATATCTACTTCATTAATTTAATTGTTTTATTTCATATTATTTTGCCATTGACTCATCTAACAGTTACCAGGATTGCTTTTCTGTAAATTTGGGCATCCAACTATTACTTTATTTTAGTTGGTTTCATAAGGAGGTGCAAGCACTTGACATATTTGTAAACTGCCACAACTGTGTTATTTTTCAGGGATTCTGTAGTTGCTATGAGCACTATTGAATTAGGAAAAACCGTTTGTCATATTTAGTGATACAATCAATATTATAGCAGGGGGAAGTTACTTTTAAGCAGAAACATTCGTGAATTCGAGCCATGTTTGTGGATAGTTATATTTGCAGATTTTATCAGCTGTTAGTTTTGTGTTTGAAGTTTTGAAAGGAATGTCAACATTTCAAATAGTTCTAAAGTATTCTGCTCAGTAGCTGAATATTCTTTATTTTTTAAATTATTTTTGCTTGTCTGTCCTGAGATTCTATCAACAAAACATTACTAAGTTTAAAAATAAGTCATGATCCAAATATATTCGACAGTGCTTTGTCGACAGTAAACTCCTATTTAAATATTAATCCTTATTACTAAATTTTGAAAGGCTTTCTAAAAAGTGTCAGATCTATTAGTTTTACTGTGTTTTGCTTTTACAAATTAAGTTCTTAAGTATTCTGAAGTTTGTGTTGTGACTTCCAGCTGTAGAAACCATAAAGCGCTGATCCTTTCTTACCTCATATCATTTGTTAATCTCCTTCAGGATAATTTTAATTAGCATTATTTTTTTAATGTAATGGAAGTATCATATAAAGTATTACTGGTAAAGTACCTATAAACATGAGGAATTGCCAAGATGCTGCACACAGAATGAAAAATTAGAAGATCTAAAATAGAGAAAATATGCTATTTTTTAACATGTTAGGATTGAGAAAACTACGTAAACTTTAAGACTGCTGATGTTGAATCCGAGTGTGATACAATGTTAATGACAATATTTTTCAATAATCACAAATAATTGATTTTGTGTGCGTTTAACATAGTTTTTTCAAACAACATAAATTGTAAATGAGGAAGAAACATTTTCTAGTGAAGAAAAGGACGTATTATGATTTTTTTTTTTTTGACAAATGAGTGTGCCAAATGTCCTTAAGGCAAACCTAAGCAGAATTTCGGGGGGGAAAAATCCACTGTCACAGACTGTGGGTCAGGGGATTGGTGTTTGTTGTGTGGACTCACTGAGAGTACATACATGTGTGGTTTTCCGGTCTAATTAAAGGTGAAGCATAAGCAGTAAGTATGAGGCAGCCTCATCTATCAAGCTCTCTGCCTTTGGGTACAAAAGGATAAAAATAGTATTCTGGAAAATTAACATGGAACTTATTCCTCAGAGTGATACAGACTGGATTTTTAAATATTTCATGTTAGATTAAATATAAAGATATAATATATGACTGGCTAGGTTTATTTTCATTGTGATTTTCCTGTACTGGATCCTTGTAAAACTGCACCGTCCAGCCTGTCTGTGAATAAGGGCCATTACACAGGATAAGTATACGCGAAAGGCGCAAAACGCAGATTAAAGAATAAAGAATATTGGTCATCTACTGGACAGATACAATTTCATGCTGCTGCTTCTCTAGCCTCAGAACTAGGACTTCTAAGAACACTTTGGGCAATCTAAACATTCTGTATACACAGTTTACATACGATGTTAGTCTAGACCTGATTAACTCAAACTAACCACTTTGGGTACAAATACCAAGTTCCTCAGCGGGGAGGGGGGAAATTTCGGCTTAGGTTTTCTTTTGTCTATCATAGTATTTGTGTAAGATTCATATTGTTTTCCTTTCAAACTGTTCACATTGTCAGAAAGTCACACTTGGCTCAGTATAAACCTGAAATTATAGGAAATACAGATAATATAAAATGATGACCTATTTCAATAACGATAAAAAGTAGGCATAATAAATGACCCAAGTATTCAAATTACAAAATGTAATTAAAAGTATATCTTTCTTTGTTGTGATTTATCTAAGTATGGGGTATAGCAAAATGGATATTTTATAAATAAATTCAACATGGCGGTGCTCTCTAATAAAATGCCATACAGTTGACTGATACTAGCTATCCTTACAAACAGACATGCTATTTAAATTGGATATGTCCTGGGGCGCCTGGGTGGCGCAGTCGGTTAAGCGTCCGACTTCAGCCAGGTCACGATCTCGCGGTCCGTGAGTTCGAGCCCCGCGTCAGGCTCTAGGCTGATAGCTCGGAGCCTGGAGCCTGTTTCCGATTCTGTGTCTCCCTCTCTCTCTGCCCCTCCCCCGTTCATGCTCTGTCTCTCTCTGTCCCAAAAATAAATTAAAAATGTTGAAAAAAAAAATTAAATTGGATATGTCCTTTGCAAAACATTTGGGATCGTCTGAAAGCACGCTGTTTTCTTATATTTTCAATGGTTAACAGACATATTTTGTTTTAGAGGATGCTGTGTGTTAAATTTGACCGTAAGTAGTAACCAAAATAGTAAAGTCGTCTATCACCAAATTTTTAAAAGCTAAAAATATCTGAGCCATTACAATTATTAGCCTAATCCGCTTGCATTAGAAACCCTTCCTTTAGTAAGACAGTACCTATGCCACGTAATCCACAAATACTCCGTTTCTGAAATGACTCACTTTTCAGATGGGCCGTCGGAAATGCATAATAAAACAGGTCAAGTACAGATCAAGTACTATATTGTTGCTGTGGTGAAATAATAAAGTAATCTTATGATATATATCCAGCTTTTTTAACTTGGACTGGAAGGACCATTCAGGTAATACTTCTTCTTCTTTTTTTTTTTTTTTTTTTTTTGATGAGGTGTTAATCTTACTCTCCTTTTCTGTCTAAAGTCTTTTTGGTGGTTTAAAAAATGGTGGATTGGAAAGTTGTAACAATCCCAAGTAGAATGAATATTATACCCTAGTAATGGGGGAAAAGTTGTTCTTTTTAGAGTTAAATAATCGTTCTCTTTGTGGCCTGTTTATTTGTCAACTCTAAGTATTCAGGATGAGTGGTACTTGTAAAAGTAGGTTTCTGTGTAAAATATACTTGTTTAGTTAATCTAAATATTTTGGAAATTATGACACTATTCCAGTAGACACTTACAGGCCTTTCTACTTACATATGGTCCTTAATAAAAACTCACTGAATTTAAGGGTACTAAATAATACTATCTCTTCGCTCTAATTCAACAATGCTTAAATACCGTACATTTTCCATTTTAGGGGCATGAAGCCCTAAAAAGCCATTCTAAGAGTTTACATTGGGCCAATATAATAATCTTAAACATGCTAAAAATAGAAGTCTGGTAGTTTGACCTGCAGAGTTGTTATTAGAGAAATATAAGAATTAAATGCTGTTTGACTTTTGATTTTTTTTACAGAAATGAACAATGTGACTACTGTGACCTCCATGAGATTTCTTTATTTTGAATTGATACCAAATTCTATGTTGATCTGGAATGATTCTTTGATAATCTTTCTCTCTTCCTCTTAATTTTCTATCCTGAGAATGATGAAAGTCCTATTCATATAGTTTGTCCCTTTCTTGAGGGATAAGATGGTCCATAATTTGCATTGCTGTACTTCAAAATTTTCACAGGATTAAGCTTTCATAAAACTATTAGAAAAATTCCTTAAACTTTTTTTTCCATCCAGATCATTCCAAATGTTATTGATTTCCCAAAGAGGAAAATTTTGACTTTGCAGCATTAGGAAATATGTGTGTATCTTATTCACAGAATTTTATTATTGCTGAGGAGTTTACCGTGAAGAATAAATGTAGTACACCTTACATTTTATGATGACACATAGTTTTTAAACTGCTTTCATATACATGATTTTGTTTGCCCTCAAGCTTGTCTTAAAGAGAAACAGTCTCAGAAGATAGTTATTAATTTGGTGGGTAAGCCAGCTTTGGCTCAAAGGAGTCCCGGGACTTGTCAAACACCAGGTAGCTAATAGGCTACAGGTGAGGGTTTGAACTCTGGTTTTCTAACTACTGTCCTAAGTTATTTTATGAGGAGTCTGTTGGGTGTGAAAAATACATCTATATTGAGATTACTTCTGTTAAGAAAGAAAAAAGAATTGCCATTTATCTTTTCTTCTAATTTACTTGCAATGTTTTGAAGAAAATAGGGCAAGACATTTCTGGGCAACTTCTTCATTAATCATATGACAGTGAGTGATTTAGCAAAGGCTGAAGTCATATTATGTAATGAATTTTTCCATCCATTCACTGGATTAGGTAATGAATGTAACCATTTATTCATTAAGCCTATTTATCAAGGGTAACTGTATTTAAGACGCTGTGCTCGCAGTGAGGGTACGGGAACATGTAGGGTTGGGTCCTGCCCTCAAGGAGCTGAGAGCCCTGTGGGAAAGACAGAAAAGTCAGGCATTACAGTACAGTCGAACTCAATGCCATGATGGAAAAACAGTGCTACACAGAGATGAACACGAGAATAACACCAAACTCAGCGTGACATCTCAGGTGAGGAGCCTGCAGATCTACGTCTTAAAGGTCTCATTGAGTCGTTTGAAAAAGAGGAAGGAAGAGAGCCAAGCCTGGCCCCAAGGAACAGCACAGGACAACGCCCTCAGGTGTGGGTGAGGCAGGTGTCTTTGAGCCACTGAATATGGTTTAGTCTGGCCGGTGGTATTGAGTGTGAGGGAAAGGACAGGTCTGCTAGGGGAGAAAATTTCTTGACCCACAGAGGATCTTGTTGATGTTTTGATTTTGTCGATGAATAAAAAAGGGGGGCCGTTAAATGATTTAAACACAACAGTGACATCATCAGATGTATATTTTATAAATAGGCTGGTCACAAGAAAGTGAATGAATCGGAAGGGAATATCATGGAAGAAAGAGCCCAAGTCGGTTGAGTCTTGAAGGAATACAGTTTAGGATGATACATGCTTGAATGAAAGCAGAAGCACCGAGTATTGAGAAGAGCACACAGATCCCAGAATACGGAACTGTGGACAGAAGGTCATGCTGGGTTAGGTGTCTTTGTCGGGGAGTGGAAAGGAGGCGTGGTGAGAATGAAAGATGAGCGCTCAGATTTCTAGCCTGGGCACACAGTTGGGTTCTGGTACCATCCACTGGGACAGGACACGGAAGAGAAGGAGCAGACCTGAATGGCGAAGGTGAGGTTACGGAAGTACTGATTTTGAGGGTTTAAGAGGCATCCAAAATGGAGCTGTGCTGTAGATGGTTGCACTTGTGTTTTTGGAGCTGCAGGGCTCAGTGGGAACTGAAGACAGGCATTTGGTGATGATTGAAGCCAGGGAGGTGGTGAGATCACCCAGAGAGAGCAAGAGCAGTGACAAGACACTGAGGAAAAAACCCTAGGAAATACCTTTACTGGAGGGGCAGGGAGGACAATGGGTCAGAAGGTTCAGAGGAAAATGGGACAAGAATAATTTCACGGGAGTCAAGAGGTGAGGACAATTTCAAGTAAATAGTGAAAAGCCTTCTCAAAGGCTGCAGAATTTAAAGAATGAATTGCAGGGTTAACTGATCTTAAACATCAGGCTTTTCTTCTCTTCAGAGTGT
Organism: Neofelis nebulosa; assembly: GCF_028018385.1. Taxonomy (NCBI): domain Eukaryota; kingdom Metazoa; phylum Chordata; class Mammalia; order Carnivora; family Felidae; genus Neofelis; species Neofelis nebulosa. The sequence goes on from NC_080791.1 coordinate 3,451,403, forward strand.
TCTTTTATATTTTGACTAGATTAAAAAAAAGCCTTCATTAACCCCACGTGGATTCTATTAATAGTACTCTTTCGTAGATAGTGGCCTAGAATATTCTTATCTTTTTCTCAGAGGTAGGGAGAGAGTCTTCCTTGACTTTTACCCAGATGGGCTTGAATTTGCATCGTGCTGGTGGGTAAGTCACTTAACACTTCGGAGCCTTAGTTTCTCAATACGAAAACCCAGGGAAATAACACCTTCCATACGTAGATTTTATGAATATTAGAAAAGTGTTTGGAAAACAGAACATTCATTCATAACACAATTAAATGTAGTTGTGTGAACATTTTCTGTGTCATATGGAGCATTTATTTCCGAGCCTAACTTCACATTGTAAGAGTTACATTTTCTGTTGAGATTTTGAGAAGTAATTTATATTTTGCATGAATATATTTTGTAGACATTTCCTAGGAATATTTTTTGACCTCCCGCTGAATGGCTAATTTTAATTTACATATAAAAGTCTAAATACCTATTTTTCAAAATTCTTTCCAGGTCCTAACAGAGGATAATTTTATCTGGAATCTATGGGCCATTCAGAGAGAGGATTAGTTCATGGAGGGATGAAAGAGGTTGATAAATTCTCCTAAGTATATGCAAAATTTTATGTTTTTAAGCACTGTGCGTGTGTGTGTGTGTGTGTGTGTGTGTGTGTGTTGTGTGTGTTTACACAGAGACAGTCTAAACTTTTTGGATGACTTCTCAGTGAATCCCCACCACAAAAAAAGGGTCCAAGACCACAGGTCTAAAAGAGCTACGCATAAATTAGAAACAGACAAACAGTACTTCATTTCCTACCTTCATCAGTTTAGAAGCCAGTTGGATTTTATCCTGGAAACTAACCAGGAATCTTTCCATCAAATCCATCTCCATTAGCTTCTTTCTTGACGTAGAAAATAATCAGTGTCTCCCTGGCTGGAAAAATGCTTGGCTTGGTCTTCAGCCTCTCAAACTGCCATCCCATTATTTTTATTCCTTCTCTTACTATCAGAGGTTCTACGCATTCCACATCAGCTCTTTCTATTTTTATCTTGATTTATCTTTTCCCTTACTATCACCACTCCTGGAACACTGTGTTCTTGAAGGTCATCAGTGACTTACAAATTAGCAAATCCAATTGTTATTCCTTGGTCTTCATTGTCTCTTAAGAGTCTTGGAGATTTGCATTGCTGAAGACTTCCTGTTCTTTGAAACTCATTCCTCCTTGGTAACAGTAGCTACTCCAACAGGGGGCTGACTACCTGACAAAGGTCTTGTGTTAGTTGCCTCAGTTCTTACACAGCTGCAAGAAGCAGGCCTTATTATTTCCATCATTTTATTTGTGGAGAAACTGAAAATTTGTAGTGAAGAAAATTTGCCTCACCGTAATGTTTTCAGGGTATCAGATATGGAAGTCCAGTTTTACTGGCCATTCATACTATGGCAGCTTGGGAAGCACAGTATCCACGAGATACCCATCACTTGGTGTGACAGCAGCTAGGTAACTCTTACTTTAAATAGAAACATGTTTTTCTTAAAGCTACCTCTTTGCTTTAACAACTTTGATTCACCCCAGCCATTGCGTGTTGCATTCTACAGTGGACATCGATTCTTGGATGGATTTGCCATGCAGCACAGAAATGAGAGAGTTCTCGTTCTAATTGATGACACCCCCATCGCTTTATAAAGTCCATGTCACGAGTACTGTCAGGTATAAAAATGACAAAATGACTCTTTTAAATGTTATGCAAACAGTGTCTGGTTACTTCATCAGTTGACCAACCTACAGTCACACCTTGGATTGAGAATAACCTGTTCTGTGAGTGTTCTGCAAGACGAGCAAACATTTCTAATAAATTTTAACTTGATAAACGAGCCATGTCTTGCAATACGGGTAGTACGTGATGCCGAATGTCACATGAGCCAATGGTTCTTGAAATTTGCTTTGATATACAAGTGCTTTGGGTTACAAGCAGGTTTCCAGAACAAATATGCTCACAAACCAAGGTTTACTGTATTTTATATTCTTTTATAGGAGTGTCATTTGATTTCAGAGTAACTACTTCCATTCAAAACATATTTTCCCAAGTTCTTCCCTTTCATATTTAGCTCTCAGACATTTTCTTTCAGGTTTTCTTGGACGTGTTATTAGATTCCAAAGAAACATAGTGTTGGCAGTCTTAAAGAACATTACCCAAGTCAAAATTGCTGTCTGGAGAGCATCATCACTTGTCTCTGTCTTAATAAAACTACTAGTATCATCAATAAAAAGTTATCTTAGAAATGAATGGTAACAAAATGTTAGATTTAGTACTTTCCTTGAGTAGATGACTGTGTTTCTCCAGATGCAGGAGAAGTCACACAATCAGCTGTAGGTAGCATTGGCTTACTTTTGTTGCTTACATGCTTCTAAATTAAGCAGCTTTTCGTCAGGAACTTTACATATATTATGCCCTGTGTTCTATTTTTCATATTTTTGTCTTTTAAGTAACATGTACTTATGAAAATTTCAAATAATTCAGAAATCTTAAAAAGTTCAAGTATTCTGTAATCCTACCACTTAGAGGTAATCACAGTGCAGACCTAGATAGGGAGACAAAGAGAACTAAAGGCATACGATGCTAATATATGTCTAGAAATAAAAGCATTTAATAAAACTGATGACATTCTCTGCTTACATTTTTTTGAGGGATTATTTTACATACCATAACAAGTTTTCCGTCTGTACATAAGAGTGGTCCCATTTTCTTTTACTGCTGCAGAGTATGTCTTTCTGCCTTTACTATGGTGGGTCAACATTTAGGTTGTTTCCACATTTTTGAGAGTACAAACAAAATATCTGAAAAACTATTTGTGTACCTGTGTGAGTATTGTAGAGCTAATTCCTGGTGATGAAATTTACTGTAGCAAATATTGTGAGTTTTTGCTTTTAATGGATACTGTCATTTTCTTCTCCTCAAAAACAAAACGTTACTTAAATTTACAATCGCCAAAATGTGAGGATGATTGTTTTTATATGACCTGCCAACACTAAGCTGTTAAGTATCCTGAATCTTCACTTGTTCCTGATGGGTGCAAATGACATCTAATTGCTCCTTTAATTTGCATATTTATTATTAATAGTGAGGCTGAGAATATTTTCATATATTTATAAGACCTGTGGCCTTCTCTTGTGTTCTCCTCCTTTGCCAACATCTTCTTCTTCATGGGAGTGTTTTATGTACTATAGAAATTAACCCTTTGTTGTCTGTGTTACAGATTATTTTTCTCCTGTGCCTTTGGCTTCTAGCTTTATATATGATGTCTTTTATCATACAGACACATTAAATTTTTATGTAGTCAGATCTGTGAGTTATTTTCTTTATGGCTTCTCTTTTTTCATTTTTGTTTTGGTTTGGTTCGGTTTGGTGTTTTTGGTTATACTCATAAGGGTATTCCTAACCTTAAACCTATAAAAATATTATCCTACATTTTACTCATACCTTTAGGATTTTAAATGTTATATTCATAACACCCACTTTTGGAATTTTCTTATGTCCATTAGGGACTTTTTTTTCCTGCGCTATTTATTGAATGAGTTATTCTTCCACAGCTGCTTTGCACTGACACATTAGTGCACACCTCCTGCTCTTTCCCGACCGAATTCGAGCTTGGACGGGAGTTCTGCATTTTCTCACTCCCAACGTTCTACTGTTTGTTGTTCTCCTTTCTCCCCTGTGGGTCCCTGGTGGTCACACTACTCGTTTTGATAGGTTTATCATCTCCTTTCCTGCTCCTCTTTCTTCCCTGTTTGTCACTCACCATCTGACCAATGTACATCTCCAAAGTGCACTGTGAATACCGTCACCTTTCTCCATTTCTGTCCCGCTGTTCTGTCCCCTTCAGTGGTGTTTTTTCTCATAATTTCATAATTGATCTCCTGCTTCTACTTTTTACCTCTCTCCATCCACTTTACATACTGTGCCCAGTGATGGTCTTCTGACTTCTAACTCACAGACCGCCTCTTTCTTACCTCAAACCTTCCAGAGGCTTTGTATTGTCTTAGGATAGAATTGCAACTCCGGCATGGCCCTGCATGATGTGAGTTTCGTCCACCTCTTTGACTTGTGCATCGTGCTAGAGTCCGCTTGGTCTTCTTTTTGGTTCCCTGACATGCTTTAACCTTTTCTTTTCTCAATGTCTTGTACTTGATGTCCCCCTTTTTTTGGAATCCTCCCAATCCAGTTATTTGCTTGAGTAGCTTTTTTCTGAACCTTCAGGACTCAAGTCAAAATTAGCACTTCAGAGAAGTCTTCCTGACCCACCCCTCTAGAGTAAACCCTTTCCTTCCCAAATTCTAGTTACTCTCTGTTGTATTACCAACCCTCTACTTTTATCACAATTACTGTTAGTTACTGTTTCCATTCATTTACTTCTTTATCTTCTATCTCCATCACTTGAATATAAACTACCAAAGCCAAGTGCTTCATCTGCCTTATTAAAAGATATATCCTCCTAACCTTGCACAATGCCTGGCACAAAGTGAGAGTCAATAAATGTCTTTGAATAAATGAATGAGCATTATGTGATGAATTTTCCCTTCACTCATCTTTGGGACATCCTTAGGATAGCTAGGACAATTTTGTATGTTATCTTAGAGAAAATCAAGCTGAGGATATGAAAGCAATGAGGTATCCAAAATAAATGTTATATATTTTCTTTATCTGAAGCATGTTTTTGTTGTTATTTGTTTCCATTAGGTTCAGGTATGGGGTGGGCTAAGTAAGGAGACTAAGTAAGTCCTATAAGGAGGAAAGTGGGACATTTAATGCAAATTAACAGACATCGTGCTGGCCAGATAGCACTTTGATAAATGTGCATCTGGTAGAAGAGAACTTCTAGGTGCTTATACCATGTGGTGTCTGCGGACAAAATAACTAGAAAATGCTGATACAATCCACTTTCAGAGTACAAGAAAGCCCGTTTGGGAAGCCAGGTGAACTAATAAGCACACTCAGGAGAATCCCATCTGTTCAGACACTGACTGCTTGTTTGCACTTCTTAAAGTTCATGAAACTAGAAAACTTGTAAAAACAGTAGGCTGGAGTCAACTGTATGATGCTGTTTCTGCCCGTTCTTGATGACCTCTCTTGAACCTTCAGTAGTAAATTTCACAATCGGCTGGTTTCTATAACCATTTATCCCTCCCTTTTTGAAACTAGCCCACCCTTGGTGTAATTACTTAATTTTCAACTGCATACACAGTCTTTCCCAGGCAATTCTGAAAGGCTCTTCACCCCTTCTCTGATCCAAAGATTTGGAATCAAGATATTGTTTTTCTTCTGAAAAATATGTGTGCTTCTTCCTTTCCTAGTGGAAAGCTTGTAAGTCAAAATGTTTGTCTTTTTCCTCCGATAAACAGGGAGTTCAGTTTCACTTTCACTGCTCAGTAACATTGCTCCCCATTTTAAACATTTTGCTTTGTTTTTATATCCTTGATTTTTCTAAAATCATATATATGATATAAATAATATATCACAGGTGTGTATTAAATATGGTATGAGCCTGTTTCAGATAAACATACCTTGTAAGACTATGTGCATCATTTTAGTAGGGAAGCATAAAGACACGGTTGCTGTCCATTAAAAGTCTAGATTATATCCCATTCGACACAGGTGTTGGTCAGCTTTTGCTTGAATGGTTACATTTTCTGCTTAGTACCATCTGTATTTTGGTATGTCTTGGAAAATGATTTATAGTAGATCAGTAGGTAGGTAGGCAGGGAGGTAGGTAGGTAGGTGACCTGTCGACTTCAGCAGACTGCTGGTTCCTTGAGCACAAGGATGATGGCCATTACTACTCTGCTCTGAGGGCCTGGCACCGTGCCTGGAACATTGCTGTTCCATACTCAATAATTGTTTGCTGACTAATTGTGAGAGGAAGGAAAGGAGAAAGAGCTGATTTCTTGTTTGCATATTTATAACAACTAATTCTTAGCAGAATTGAATAACACAAGTCTAGCTTTTCTATATGACTCAAACCCTTCACATTTTTTTTTTTTAATTTTTTTTTTCAACGTTTTTTATTTATTTTTGGGACAGAGAGAGACAGAGCATGAACGGGGGAGGGGCAGAGAGAGAGGGAGACACAGAATCGGAAACAGGCTCCAGGCTTCAAGCCATCAGCCCAGAGCCTGACGCGGGGCTCGAACTCACAGACCACGAGATCGTGACCTGGTTGAAGTCGGACGCTTAACCGACTGCGCCACCCAGGTGCCCCATAAACCCTTCACATTTTTAAAAAACATATCACATGTCCCCTTTGTACTTTCCCAAGCTAAATATCATTTCCTTATATAACTTGGTTTCTAAGGCCTTTAACATCTGAGTTCTGGCATTTTGAATATCCTCTGGATTTATCATAATTTCATTAAAATATATTGACCTGAATTAACGCCATACTCTATTATGATCTATCCATAACTAAACTCCACATGTTTTTTAAATTTTCTTTTAATGTTTATTTATTTTTGAGAGAGAGCAAGAGAGAGAGACAAACTGTGAACCAGGCAAGGGGTAGAGAGAGTGGGAGACACAGAATCTGAAGCAGGCTCCAGGTTCTGAGCTGTTAGCACAGGACGCAAGGCTTGAACTCACAAACCACAAGATCATGACCTGAGCCAAAGTTGGGTGCTTAACCAACTGAGCCACCCAGGTGCCCCTAAACTCCACATTTTTGGCATTCATGGTCATGATCTCAAGAGTTGTCCATAAGAGATTATTAATTCCAGCTATTTAGACATTTTACATATGAAGTGTAGCCCCAAATTTGTTAGTTGCAACACTTCATGTTAAGTTCATGATCAATTAGAATCTAACGTTCTGCTTTTTTTTCCACATGCATTTCTATCAACCTCTGTCTATAAATGCATTTTTAAAAATTCTAAATGATAGATTTTAGAGGTATATTCCTAAATTTCCAAAGAAGTTAGGGAACATCAAGACCATCTTGAATCTTGAATTAAGATAAACTGAATTAGTTAATTAACTGAATTAATTAACTAAATTAGTTAGCTATAAACTATTTTAAATTCTGTGTGACTCTTTATAATTATCCATATTGATGATTAAAATTAAGAGCAGGCTGTGATACATAATCGATATAGAATGGCACTGGGTCATGAACCAATACCGTTAAGTGCGCGTAGTCAAAGAAATGTGAATTCTCTTAAAATAATTCATTTAGACAAATCTATCCATATTGTTCACACAGATTGTCATTTTACTTCACTTGTGCTTTTTAAACATTAAAACAAATGCATGTTACAACAAACACACAAAAACAAATGTTAAGAAAAGACTTCATGCATCTATTGGATAAGGGATAACACAGCGTGTACACATAAAGACGATACATCATTCAGATTGAAAAGAATTGACAAAAGATATATAATAGATGATTCACATTGGAATAAATAATTCTAGTAAATAAAATATAAAATATATTTAATCAGAGAAAACCAAATTAAAGTGAGTTATACAGTTTTACATAATAAATTACCTCATTTTGTTAGTAAAGATGAAGAGAGTTTTAAATCATTCAAACTGGCTGGGGCATTTAATTGCATTTTTTTAATGTTAATTTATTTATTTTTGAGACAGAGAGAGACATGCCTGCAAGTAAGGGAGGGGGGGAGAGAGGGAGAGAGAGAATTCCAAGCAGGCTCTGTGCTGTCTCTACCCCACAAACCTTGGGACTGTATCCCACCCCCATGTGGGTCTCTATCCCACGAACCTTGAGACTGTGGCCTGAGCTGAAATCAAGATTTGGATGCTTAACTGACTGAGCCACCCAGGCACCCCTCAAGGTGACTGGGGCATTTTAAATTGATATAATTTGAAAACCAATTTGTCACAATTTTTCCAAAAACTCTAAAAATTGTGAATCATTTGAATTCATGAATATGGAAAAATCGCTAGTCCTGAAATGCTCCTGAAAGCCTTACATAGTAATATTTAGTTGAGAAATGGTTAAATTAATTGAAGTCCAGGAAGACTGTCTAAGGAGGAATGTCAATTATGAGAGTCCTCTGTCTGACCTGAGCCAAGGTTCTGAGTTCAAGAATTCTTCTCTCTTTATATAGAGACGCTACTTTTTTTCTTTCTTTATGTTTTTTTGTTTTCTTACAGAAACGCCAGAGTCATAGAGGGAAAAAATTAAATAAAAGCATTCTAGTCAGATGTAAAACAAAGATGTCTTCCAAGTGTAATAATGACTTATTTATGGAGCTAATAGAGGTAGCTGGGTGATGTTTTAAAAGCATCGGTTGCGTAGAGGAGCATAGGTCTACCAGACCTGGCTGATAGCCAGGTTAAGATAGGTACAGACTTTGTCCTGGGGGAGCGTTCCTCCACACTCTGTGCAGATATGTAGAAATTCTGCTCGTGGAAGGATATGGGAAATCACTGTTTCTGCCCCAACCCCTTCCCTATACCCTTTCTCTTTTCCTCTCATCCTTCCAAGAACAGAGTGCATTGTGGGAAGATTCAGAAATTATGTGATTGTCCGCTTGGGTCTTGAATGATGCATCAGATTTGGCCACGCTCTACTAGAGAGACAAAAGTATTCCAGGCAGACCAAAGAGCATCACGGGAAGAAGGGTAAAGGTGTAGGGGCAACTTTGGGGAGTAATAATGAGGCAGGAAAGTGGAGGCAGGGATGGGGGTTTGGGGTCCATAGAGTAGAAGATTGAGGAGGGGTGCAGACAGCACTGGAGAGGCAGGGAGGAGCCTTGCATATTGCCTGGTAAACTAGAAAGATTTTGGTTTTTATCCTGGGCCAGAAGACAGCAAAAACCCTTTTAAGTAGTTTATAACATAACTCTATGTTTTAGAAAGAATTCTAGCACCACTGTTGATCATGTATATAGCAAAACACAGTTCCTTTCCCATACCACACACACTAAGACACCATTTCCTAGACAGGAAATGCTGTATTGCTACTTGAGTTGCTGTTTGTAGAACCCATTATTGTATGTAATTCTCGCCGTTTTCCATCGAGAACTGTTACTTCCAGCAAAAAATACTTAGCTTATCATCTCAACCGCGTAGTTTAAGACTGCAAACCAGGTCTTTTATGCTAATAGGCAGGTTGGAAAAGAGCTGGTATTTCTGGGAAGAAAAAAAACGAACAAATAAGCATCATTTATAATATGTATAAAGGCAATTCAGTCTCCTTAAAGATTAGTATAGTGGCTGATGGAAAAGTACATTTTCCATTACGAATTAAACTTCAGACTACCCCCCCTTTGTTATTGCTCTTCTTGTGTTACTGTTCTTGGTAGAAGTTTATTATTTAATTTAGTTGCCCAAATAACCATGTGTCCCAAAATTATCACTTGCCACTCAGTCACATAATACAGAGTAGTAAGAACTGGTTCTTAAAAAGTGACTTGAGGGGCGCCTGGGTGGCTCAGTTGGTTAAGCATCCGACTTCAGCTCACGTCATGATCTCACTGTTCGTGGGTTCGAGCCCTGTGTCAGACTATGTGCTGACCGCGAGGAGCCTGGAGCCTGCTTCAGATTCTGTGTCTCCCTCTCTCTCTGCCCCTCCCCCACTCACGCTCTGTCTCTCTCTGTGTCAAAAATAAATAAACGTTAAAAGAAATTTTTTAAGCGAGTTGAACAATTGTAAGACTACAATAATAATTAGTACAAGTGATGCCACATATGTGGATGTACATATAAATGAATATGTATGTGTATACAGATACACATACAGAGCTTACCAAAGGAAAAAAAATACAGTGCAAAAATAGCATGTATGATTTGTTAAGATAATGATTTTTTCATTGCCTTCAAAATAGTGAATAACAAACTTTCAGGTACATATTTTTGTCCGTTACTATTTATAATATTTTTTTGAAAATGAAATATAGAAAAAATAAAAATACAGTGTGTGTACATATATGTCTGTATCTGTATACACACACTCACACACACTGTATTTGAAGATAACTGTAAATAATTTTCTATTGTGTTATATATATACAGATAGCATGTACATTAGAATGTCTTGTATGCATATTTAATAAACACATGCCCTTGGCATTTGATTCTTATTGTTGTCACAAAATTTGGTAATGATTATATGTTACAAAAACCTAAGTGACTGCAAATAAGCCTCATTTTACAGAAGTTATAAAATCACAGATTAAAAACCCAAGTGTGGATATTTTATTCACATACAACTCTTGCTGAATTTTTTTTTTTTTTTGATTTTCAAAAGAGCAATGCCTTCACCACCCTTACAATTTATGCTTTGTTTTATTTCAAAGGGAAATTTTTCATTTAGTGTTAGGAATATTCTAGTACTGTTAAACCATTGGACTGCATCCAATGTGCTATTAGGCAGACTAGTATATAACTATCAAACGACAGGATTTAGAGACTTTTAATAGAATTGTGAGTGGAAAAAAAACAGGCTGTCTTTTGATTACAATTTCATGAGAATCACGACATGTAGAAGACGTTGAAAAAGACAATGCCAAAATGTTGTTAGCGACTGTTCTTCTTTCGTGTTATTATATAGAACTATTATTTTTAATTTATTTCTCTGAGTTTTTTTTACATATTTGCAAAAAGTATACATTTGCACTTCTCTGGTTAACAATATTTAAATCAAGAAAATGCAGTGATGTTTCCACCATGTATTGAGTGTCTTCCTCTGTCCAAATGAGCAGATAATCCAGGGAGATCTTTAGACATTTTAGCTAGTAGCAAGACTTGTCAGAATATCACATCAAAAAAAAAGGGGGGTGGGGGCGGCGCCTGGGTGGCTCAGTCAATTGAGCATCCAAATTCCATTCAGGTCATGATTTCGAGGTTTGTGGGTTGGAGCCCCACATCGGGCTCTGTGCTGACAGCTCGGAGCTTGGAGCCTGCTTCAGATTCTTTGTCTTTCTCTCGCTCTGCCCCTCCCCTGCTCATGCTCTGTCTCTCTGTCCCTCAAAAATGAAAAAATGTTTAAAAAATTTAATAAAAAAAATACCACGTCCACTCAGCATTTGCTGTGTTTGATCTCTCTGCTTACACACCCTTTGATTATTGGGGTCACTATAAGCATGTTTCACTGGCAATCGAAATATGTAACTTACCAAATTCGATTGCATGTATTATGTTCAATTCCCTAGAGAGGCCAGTAGCTGCATGTGTGAGCTGATGTCTCTTGGATACCTGGTCACTTTCTCTGGTCAGTCTCTCTGAGCACCCTAGGCCGGTATGGGCTCCAGGTTGCTGTGGTCCCATGGCATCCTGAGTTTACCTTGCCATGTTATATGATCACTGTTCCCCTGGAATGTGAGCTCCTGTGTTCTCAGATGCCAGTGTATTTATGAACAGGTCCATAGCACAATGCCTGGCACATGAAAGCTCCAAACTGATACCCACTGAATGTATGGATATGAGAATGGAGGGGATTTGTTTTTAATGTTAATGTCAGTGTAGTTAACAGAGTGATATGTTAGTTTCAGGTGTGCAATATAGTGATTCAACAATTCCGTGTATTACCCAGAGCTCAGCAAGATAAGTGTACTCTTCTTTTTTTAATTCTAGTATAGTTAATATACAGTGTTATGTTAAGAGAATGGAGGCACTTTTTTAAAAAAAATTTTTAACGTTTAATCATTTTTGAGAGACAGAGAGCATGAGCGGGAAGGGGCAGAGAGAGGGAGACACAGAATCTGAAACAGGCTCCAGGCTCTGAACTGTCAGCTCAGACCCCGACGCGGGGTTCAAACTCACAAACTCCAAGATCGTGACCTGAGCCGAAGTCAGATGCTCAGCCAACTGAGCCATCCAGGCGCCCCACGAATGGAGGCATTTTTAATTGATGGCTATAGATATTAGATATTAATTCAATATTTTGAGCATCCACTTAAGGAATCACGGCAGACTCTGTGTGAGGAACTATGGGGACTGTAAAAAGATGAAAAACAATTTCCTTATGGACTAGTCCATATGAGTAGGTAACTGGTGAAGGGTTGTAAAGGTGACTGCTCATTAAAACACATTGCCTTCAGGGTCTCGAGGGAAAGAGCCCCATAATGAGAGTCTCCAAGTGAGAATGGACACTCGTACAAGTTGCCCTCCATTATCCTCCTGAGTTCCTATTCTGCATGAGGGTTGCTTCACCTGAATGACTGATGATGCTGACTGCCTGCCCACGGACAGGGATGTCACAGCTCCCCATTTAAAATTCTGATCTGAGCAACAACTGTTCATTCTCGTTTCTACCCCTAACCTTGTTCTTTACCCACTAGACCCACTAAAATCCTCTCACTTGTTCTCGGTTTCAAAGGCAGTTTTTGTGTCTAGTGTGCCAAGTAATATTCCACTCTGGGGACACAGGCCTCTTTGGTTATAAATAGCACACAGTCCAGTGATGACCACAGAAAATCTCAGTGCAGTGTGACAGATGCTACGATTACATGGGAGCCCTGCCTGCATGAGTGTATCTATAATGTACCTCAAAAGACATTTTCTCTTTTCTCTCCTCATGGGCCAGAAGGACAGTTTGACCAACTCTTATAGGGCCAAGATAAGAAACTAAAGAAAAGGGCCCTATTACCCAGACTTACTTGATTAATGAAGTCAGATTGGATCAATTTACCTAGATGCTGGAATTCATATGGAAAGAATAAATCCAAGTTCTTTGTCTACCTCAGGCATACTCAAAACCTATGAATCTGAATCACCCAAATTGTCTCAAGAGACATCATGCCCCTTATCACTGCTATATTCTATATCCTTCAGCCTCGGGTGTGTTTGCTACCTAGTTATTCTGCCCTTGTTAATATGCAGCTTTTTAAATGGTCACATGTCCCCTTAATCGAATGTTTGACTACCGTCTTGCCTCCTTCATTGTGTCACACATATTGTTGGAAAGAAATATTAGATGTGATATTGGACTTTGAAAAACATATAGTCTTCTGGAAAGGCAGAAGTAATTTAATATGAAGCAAGGGAATAAGTAGATATTAAATTAGAAGTGACTGTGTATCATACAATCGCCAAAAGAAGGAATATCAGAAGACCCCAGACTTTATAAACATTAACCTTGGTCAGGTGGCATTTAATCTTGTCATAAAAGGGAAGGAGACAAAAGGGGAGGAAATAAAAGAGGGTTGGATGGAGTATAAGCGATCATGCCAACCTGGAAGAGTGCGGGATGGCACAGTAAAGTATCTTGCTGGGTCTGAATGGAGACAGAGTGAAGGGAAGCAGGGAGGGGGAGCCCGTTATAAATTCAGGACTTTAGAAGCCAAGTGAAGACTGACCACAGGGTAGGTGTAGGCAGGGGACTGGTATTAGGAAAAGAGGAATACTGGGACCATTATTCAGGCATGTGTACGCAGGATCGACTTAAGAAGGTAGACACAAGAACGTAAAATGAGTCCAGTTAAACGCTCCCTCAGCAGTCATTACCCCTCATTATTCTGGGGTTTCTCGAGTCTAGTTTTCACTGACTTCTCATCTTCTCTCTTCATAAGATCTCCGGACATGTATCTTTATTTCTGCCTCTTACTTTCCAGCCTCTGCTGTTTCACTTGTATTCGGTTTGAGAGACCACAGCACCATTTTGAACATCTTTCCACCTTCTTTCCATCTGTAGAAACACTTGCATCCTTCCAAATCTAGTTCATCGGTGTAGAATTATGAGAGTATGGGCTCTGGAGCTCCGTCTGGATTCAATTCCCATTTTGTTGCTCACGAACTATGTGAATTTTCGAAACGTTAATCAACTTCATTGAGTTTCAGGGTTCTAAATTATAAATCAAGGAGGGGAAAAAACACCTTCCCTTGTTTTTAATTAGAAACATGTAAAACAGTGCATTAAAATACATTCGGTAAAGTGTTAAGGTCCTCTAAGTATCAGTGTAATCCCAGTCCTCATTGAAATAACACTATGCATCATTCTCCCAGCCTTGTGTGTACAAAATGAAATGAACCGACGTGAAGGAAAAGGGGTCTCCAGGATCATGACTTAGAAAATGGTAGAGGGCAGTGCTATTGAGCAGCATATGAAATGAAAGTGCAATACAAGGCCCAGAGCAATTTTATGATTTTATTTTAGAGCTAATCCAGTTAGAAATTTATGTCTGATGGAGGAGTTCTATACACACTTGAATATTCAAGTAGCTGTAGAAAGATCTGGCATAACGATAATGGGTTTTTAAATTATCTGCATATAGGTGACAGTTAAAGCCGTAAACAAGAAGGAGATTGTTGAAATTCCAGTTAGCATTAAAGAAGATCAGGATTCCTGGGGAAGATAACAACACGAGAAGAAACATACAAACTGTGGCTCTTTGGTCCACAAAGCTTTAAAGTAATTAATTTGTTTCCTAACTAAAAATCAGTAGATTGCACATCAAGTTTTGGATTTCTGGCTTCTCTGGAAAATTACAAAATCCTTACTACGATGAATCGGAATTTCCTGATGTCAATAATTGGCTGGAGTTTGGTAAGTGGCCCCCAGTTAAATAAGGTCTGTTCTCTCTAGTGGGGTGTTAGAAACCCCAAGACCTACTTCCTATAATTTTATTTCCTGTCTAGAATCTGTAGACATTTGGCCCCTGAGAGAAAGAACAAGGAGCAGTTTCTCAGAAGCCACCAAGAATACACGTCCGGGGCATGCGCTCCGGACGAGGGTACACCTCCGGGGTGGGGGTTGGGCATGCTCCAGACAAGGGTACACATCTAGGGCGGGGTGGGGGGCCACGCTCCAGACAAGGGTGCACATCTGGGTGTGTGCTCCAGGCAAGGGTACACATGGGGGGTGGGGGGGGAGGGGGCGCTCCAGACAAGGGTGGGAAGTAAGAACTCACGTGTGTTTACAGGGCAGACTTTTCAGCTTAAAGATCATGTGCTCCGACAATGTCTCCAGTCCCTCAGCTCCTTGAGGGTGGTTCTCATGTGGGGTGCTTTCTTGTGTTCTCTGTATTATGAGAGACAGTGGTTGCACCGGTGCCCGGGAATGATTAAATGACCACAGTGAACGTGTGCAATTGAAATAGAGGAACGTCATTTACTCTTCCATTTATATGCATTTCTGTTTGAAAATGACCTTAAACTCAAAATTCCTTTTGTAAAAATGGCTTTGAATGACCACGCATTTTTACAATGACCAATATTGCCATTTCTTTGAAGTTTTATAGCGCGGTGCTTAGTGTTCTTGGGTGAACAAGGTTTCTGCCAGTCCCTAGACAGCAGGACCGAAGGCAGGTTTCCAAACATTTCCGAGTCTGTTTCTGGATCTGCCGAGCAGGGACAGGAGTAGCAATGTGAAGAGCTGGCTGTGAGTCTTGAGGGAGATCTTGCCTGCAAAGTGCCTACGTAGGGCCCACGCATGCGTGAAGCCAGCTGTGACTGTGGCCACTTTGCTCTTTGAAGCTAGGACGTGGGCTCAAACCCAAGCCTTCTGAGTCCACATCCCATGCTGTTTCCCCGTTTCACCAAAGACAACCTACACATCACAAATTGCCACTTTTTAGCATCTCTGATTCTGACAGCCTCCAAATTCCCTCGGCTTTCCTGTATGGGCTTTATTATATAATACATGGGAAATTACCTTCTGGAATGGCTGCTTGATAATACTGAATAATACTGAAAATAAAACATTGTCAGTTATATTCTAGGTTTTGGGGGACTGTCAGAAACGTTTTTGAAAATTCATTAGGAGAAAGTACAATCTATAGAGCTTGCACTGACATTTTATTAAATGATTTTGGGGTGTGTAATTTTGGGGTGGACTTTGACAAATATAGATACCTTCGTCTACATACCTATGATACCTATGATACCTATGAGGCATTAAGAACTTAAATGATATATAGTCAGGGATTCTGACAAGTGTGTTGACAGTTAAAAGTACAACTTGAATCTTTTTTAAAAATATCCACAATCAAGTACAGGAGTCATAAATTTAAATACTCTCTAAAACAATGATATTTGAGAGTTCAAAAATAAATTATCTTTAATTTTCTTTGGAAGACAAAATTGAACTGGGTAAATAACCTCTCTGTAGGAAATTAACTGCTTAAAAGTAAAATAAATTGTCAGTTTTTCAATTATAACCATTTAAAGGAAGTTGAGTATAAATACACAATTTGTGATACTGAAGCAAAAGCCTGTATTCGAAGGGGAAAAACAGTGTAATCATCTGTCATGGTGCTGATAAGTGATGGTTCCACAATACATGTCAAGACTGTGCATTAAAAATTTCATTGGTTTGGGGTACCTGGGTGGCTCAGTCGGTTGAGCATCTGACTTCAACTCGGGTCATGATCTCTTCTCTCTTTGCCTCTCCCCTGCTCATGATCTGTCTCTCTCTGAAAAATAAGTAAACATGAAGAAATTTATACATATATACATATACATATATATATATATATATATATACACATATATATATACACACACACACATATGTATATACATATATATACTTAGAGTAGCATTGGTTTTACTTTAGGAGAGAAAGCTAGGTAAAATTGAAATAGGAATTGTGGAACTTACATTTAAGAAAAAATTTTTTTAATGTTTATTTTGAGAGAGAGAGTGGGGGAGGGGCAGAGAGAGAGGAAGAGAGAGAGAGAATCCCAAGCAGGCTCCTCACTGTCAGCACAGAGCCCTACGTGGAGCTCAATCCCACGAACCGTGAGATCATGACCTGAGCCAAAATCAAGAGTCAGACACTCAACCAACTGAGTCATCCAGGTGCCCTGGGAATTATATTTTTGGCAAAGGAAAAGGCTATAAAGGACATTGTAAAATTTCTGTGGGAATCGCAAGGACAGCCTTTTGCTGGATTCAGGCCATTTCACAGATCATTAGCATCATGAGAGAAAGCTCCCTTCTCGCCTGCCTGGCCCATGGCATTGTTCCCATCAGAGCCTCCCCACCAAGTGGTCCCCTTGAGTGACCCCCACCATCATTGCACCTGAAATTGTGTTAGTGGCTTGAGGGTGGACTTTGGCTTTGCCTTTGATCAATCATGAACAAATGCTTACATTTTTACTTATAGTTTAGATATCAGAGGAAAGTAACCCTATTTATTTAAACTGCTCTCTATAAACTCAAATCTTGAAAACAAGACAAAACAAAACAAAAACATAGCCTATCCCCAAGGTGGGTTAGAAAGAAGGTGTAGACGAAGATGTTTATAGCGCTGGCGTGGAGCTTTGCCAGCAGGCCTCAGAGTGAAGTGTCCACACTAACCCACCGGCACCTCTGCCTCGCGTGTGCAGGTGCGGAAAAACTCTAAACACTGGCTCTTAACTCGCAAGTATATTTGCAATCTATTAAATGCAAAACAGACAGTTTCAGAATACACACAGAGCAGCTTCCAAAGAAAATAAAATAAAACACAAATGCCTACCTCCCTTTTTATCAGTTCAATTGTTATTAGATGCCCCCCTCATGCAATGTCTAATAGTGTAAAATTTTCATGTTTATTAAAGGCAGGTAACGTACATGAAATGTACATTTTAAGGCAATTTGGACACAATTTCTGAAAGTGTGAAGGAGTAGAATTTTCTGTGTCCTGTATAATTTCTTGCTCTTTTCATTCTGTCCCTCTAGAATACTTTGCCATTTTTTCATTTTGCTCAAGATGAGCCTCTTTTACACTTTCAAGTGACTTTTTTTATTCAGAGTCTCATTTCCTTTTGTTACCCCACCTGACACTCCTACCGAATCAAAACCTCCTGTACTTTTATCCTTTCCCTTTCTCCTTAGGCACAGTGCAGAGGTGGCCTCTACATTGTGAGGGCTAACATGGGAAAGAGTGCCCCCTCCACTTTCCCTAGCACCCCCAGGCTTCCCTAGCCTGTAGTCAATAAAGACTAGCTTCATTTAGTACTCACCATATGGTGATGCTTCCTCACTGTGGTGACAATGTCATTGTAAACATATGCCTTGGAAAAGGATGCTTATTTAATCCATGAACTCTTTATGAAGAGAAATCTTAAAACAATGACATAGGATTATGGTATCTCTCTCCACAATGGTTTGTTTCAAGTAAACCACCCAGATGCTCAGTTCTAAGTACTCTTGGCTGGAATTGAATCAGCGCCTTATGTCCGTCGTGACCGTCAAGTCACCTGATTCCCCTCAGTCTGCTGTGTTTGGATTTGATCACACAGTCATTCAGTTTCTTGACTTTTTCAGTTGGTATTAGAACAGTGGCCTCAGCATGTATCAGTAAAAAAGGATGTTGTTGTTGTTGTTGTTGTTGTTGTTTTTATCTAAAATCTCAAGTATAGAGATAGAGAAGAATTTAGAACGTTTAGAAGATAGAACTCTATGAAATGCTGTTTAATTTTGATATTTGTACTCCACATTATCGTTGAGAATAATAATCATTTGAAAATATTTCCTGTGAAATAGATAATCTTAGCGGTACAAGGTATGAAGAAGAGGTTGGTTGCTCTTAATACTAGAAATAGAAATACATAATTAATTTTAGTACATTTTATGACATTAACAATAGAACACTATGCCTGTCACCTTCAAACAATCCTTTTGCTTACAACGGTATCATATAAAATTTTATTGAAATATTATTTCAGTTTTTTATAAAAATGCTTTTAGGGGCACCTGGGTGGCTCAATCAGTTAAGCCTCTGACTGTGACTGTGACTCAGGTCATGATCTCACAGTTTGTGAGTTCGAGCTCCATGTTGGGCTCTGTGCTGACAGTGCAGAGCCTGCCTAGGATTCCCTCTCTCTCTCCTTCTCTTTCTCTCTCCCAAAAATAAACAAATAAACATTCTTAAAAAATGCTTTTAAATTGGATTGACTTCTCTGGGGACTAGGAATCTCTGGATATTGTGCACATTATGTGATAATGAATCATCTCAAAAAACATTTCCATTTCTTAACACAATTATTTATAAATATTTACTGATTGACTGTCCAATGCATCGTACTATACTAGGCACTATATAGGATCAAAGAAAAGCCAGATAAATGCTCTGCCCTCATGAAGTTGAAGTCTAGAAGGAGGAATCCATGTAAATAGGTGACGTTTCTATGAGATGGTGGTGAATACTACAGTATACTTTGCGGGTTCTAAGGACAGAAAAGTTTCTACTCAGGAAGATATGGCTTTGCGTCTTAAACCTAGGCAGATATTTTAATAGCTTACATTTGACAGTCATTATAGCTATTGTTATTCTAGAAAGTAGGTTTAAAAAATGCAGTTTGAACGTGATGATTCTTAAAATCTAACCCCTATAAGAATGATGACGGAGGATATCTGAGATTCTGAATGCTTCTAATGGTGTATTTTTGCTGCCATTATGTCATGTAAATTTGAACTGATTTCACCGAGTGACCTGATAGGTGGTATAGGTTGCTTTTTCCTGAAAGGAGTAGAGTAGTTCTTATACTGAGTTACGCCAAGAGTGAACCTGTGCACTTCTGCCCCCAGAGCAATCCTTAAGCTGGGTATTGGAGCACCACTGGGAGCCGAGCGGTATTGGCAGTGATCGGTGTGACACGAAAAGCAGCAGGAGATCATGCTGATAAGAACAGTGAGGGATGTGGGCGAAGAGACAGATCAGAAACCTTGTGATCCCTGAGGGCTCAGGGCCTGGGTTACCACAGACATACCCGGGAAACAGAGTGTATTCAGCTACCATGAATCTGCTGAACACCTCTTGTTCTAAAGCATACTCTTTTATTCCATGAATAATACACAGTCATTTTTCAACATATGTGGTAAGTTCAGAGGAATGATGCTACCAAATACTTTTTCTCGTCAGGAATCTACACCTTAGGAGGTATTTTTTTTTCTCCATGTTGTATTGGTACACATTATCTGTACTCCTTTTTATTTATTTTTTTAATTTACATTTTTAAAAAATTTAAATCCAAGTTAGGTAACATATAGTGTGATAATAATTTCAGGAATAGAATTTAGTGATTCCTCACTTAGGTATAAAACACCCAGGGCTCCTCCCAACAAGTGCTCTCCTTAATGCCCATCACCCATCTAGCCCATCCCCCAACCAATACCCTGCCAGCAACCCTCAGTTTGTTCTCTGTATTTAAGAGTCTCTTAGGGTTTGCCTCCCTCTCTGTTTTTATCTTGTTTTTCCTTCGCCTCCCCTATGTTCAGCTGTTAGGTTTCTTAAATTACGCATATGAGTGGAATTATACAATATTTGTCTTTCTCTAACTGGCTAATTTCGCTTAGCATAATACATTCTAGTTCCATCCATGTTGTTGCAAATGGCAAGATTTCATTCTTTTTGATTGCCAAGTAATACTTCATTGTATATATAGTCCGCATCTTTATCCATTCATCCATTGATGGGCATTTGGGCTCTTTCCATACTTTGGCTATCGTCGATAGCACTGCTATAAACATTGGGGTGCATGTGCCCCTTTGAAATAGCATTCCTGTATCCTTTAGATAAATACCTAGTAGTACAATTGCTGGGTTGTAGGGTAGTTCTACTTTTAATTTTTTGAGGAACCTCCAGACTGTTTTCCAGACTGGCTGCACCAGTGTGCATTCCCACCAGCACTGCAAGAGAGATCCTCTTTCTCCCCATCCTCCCCAACATCTGTTGTTGCCTGAGTTGTTAATGTTAGCCATTCTGACAGGGGTGAGGTAGTATCTCATCGTGGTTTTGATTTGTATTTCCCTGATGATGAGTGATGTTGAGCATTTTTTCATGTGTCAGTTGGCTATCTGGATGTTTTCTTTGGAGAAGTGTCTATTCATGTCGTTTGCCCATTTCTTCACGGATTATTTGTTTTTTTGGATGTTGAGTTTGATAAGTTCTTTATAGGTTTTGGATACTAACTCTTTATCTGATATGATATTTACAAATATCCTCTCCCATTCTGTCGGTTGCCTTTTAGGTTTGCTGCTTGTTTCCTTTGCCGTGCAGAAGTTTTTTATCTTGATGGAGGTCCCAGTAGTTCATTTTTGCTTTTGTTTCCCTTGCCTTTGGAGACATGTCAAGTAAGAAGTTGCTGCTACTGAGGTCAAAGAGGTTGTTGCCTGTTTTCTCCTCTAGGATTTTGATGGCTTCCTGTCTTATATTTAGGTCTTTCATCCATTTTGAGTTTATTTTTGTGTATGGTATAAGAAAATTCTGTATCCCTTTTTAAATAGTATCTTTGATTATTTACCCTGTCTTCTTACTAAAATCACTTAATTCTGCATTTACCCTGTGATTTCAAAGTTTCTTCATTGATTTCTGACTTTACACTTTCACCTCTGTTAGATACCTTTTTTTAACATTTAAAAAAAAATTTTTAAGTTTTTAAATTTATTTTGAGAGAGAGCAAGCATGAGCACAGTAGGGGCAGAGAGAGGCAGGGGAGAGAGAAAATCCGGAGCTGTGCTCCAGGACTCGATGTGGGATTTGAGCTCATGAACTGTGAGATCATGACCTGAGCCGAAATCAAGAATTGGATACTTAACCGACTGAGCCACCCAGGTGCTCCTCCCCCTTTTTTAACATTAAAAAAAATGTTTATTTTTGAGAAGTAGAGAGAGAAAGAACCTCCATTAGATACCTTAAGTTCACTGTTCTTTCACTGTATCTCTGTCCCTGAGGGGATCACTTTCTGTCTTTCTGCATCTTTCCGTGAATTATTAAAACTCACTGTCTTCTCTTTCTTTCTGTGATGTTCCCGGGATAACATTCATTGTTCCTTTCCCTTCTCTGTCACCTCTTTCTTACCTTTGTTATTAGTGAGGTGGCCCACGTATCCTTTTCCATGACCTGTTCACAGTTTTCAAATCGGTAACCTAGTGGTTAATCAGTGAATATTTACATAAAGACTCAACATTTATTTCACCAGCATGTCTGTATTTTCTCTTAAAACAATAAACCAGCAAGAAATGGAATGAATTGCCATAAATAAAGCAGGAAATACACCCTGTCTCCCTCTTCCTTGGGAAGCCAATACTTCCGAACTCACTTTAACTCTGCAGGGAGGAGTGGGTGTCTGTGCTGTGCCAGACCTAACTTAGTGCCCATTCTGTCCTCACTCCAGACTTGTGCATTCCAAGTGCACTCATTCGCTTTGGAAGAAAAGTTAAAAAAAAAAAAAAAAGTTTACTAAGGGGACGAGTAACTGAACAAGTGCAAACTGTGTTTCAGAATTTGTTTAAGTGCAGGTTATTAGTGTTATGGAGGAAATTTACTTATGGCAGTTTGTGAAGAGTACTTAGACCAGGGACCCGAGGCTTCTCGCCCCGTGAAGCTTTTACCTTTGTGTTGTGTGTCTCATTTAGGGCCAGACTCAGCCATTTCTGTGCCTTCTAGTAGATAGGAAATGAAATCATGTCATGTGGAAAAATTCAAAGACTCTTAGAAAAGTTGAGGAGACCTTCAACATCCAATGTAATATTTTACTTCAACACAGTACTGTATATTTTTAATTTGCAGTGATAATGCCATCATCATATTATTCACATTTAAACTATAAGCGTGATAATCATAGGCTGTTAAACTGAAAAGAGCCTATTAAATGAGGTAGTTCCTCTCATCAGGAAAGTTAAATGGCTCTCCTAAGATCACACGATGTGCTTTGGACACAGGTGGGGACATTCATCCATGTTTCCTCAATTTGAGGCCAAACTTCTGCTGTTCCATAGTGGCCTTGCTAATATAAAGTTAGCAAAGGATTGGGGTGCCTGGGTGGCTCAGTCATTTAAGTGTCCAACTTTGGGTCAGGTCATGATTTCACAGTCCATGAGTTTAAGCCCCGCATCGGACTCCGTGCTGACAGCCTGGAGCCTGGAGCCTGCTTCAGATTCTTTGTCTCCCTCTCTCCCTGCTCCTCCCCTTCTCTCTCTCTCTCTCTCTCAATGAATAAATAAATAAGTAAATAAACAAGCATTAACAAAAATTTTTAAAGAAAGAATAGGATCATAGAATTTGGAGAAAACAATCAAGATTATGTTTTCCATACCTTTCAGTTTACAAATTTGCATCTTAATTTTCACTTAAATACAAAAAAGAACATGAGTACACATATCCTGTGTTCTCATACTGCCCACGTCTTGTGCAGCATGTGTGACCATTTGCTTAATTCCGTTACCAGTTACTTCCGGTATTAAAAATGTGTAGCCATTCATGAATAGTTTTTAAAAATCATTAGAATTATTGTAGTAGGTGATTAACAAAGAATATAGATAGATAATTATTTTTATTATTTTGAGAGCATCAACATTTATATTAATCAATAACTTCATTCTAGCCTTTCAGAAATAATCAAAGGTTTATTTCTGACCAAGAGTCTGATGCAGATGTTTCCCTAACATTCAGAAAGGGAAAGTGAAGAAAAGACATTTTCTTACTGAAGAAGTTGGGCATGTCAGAACAATTTCAAACCCACAAAAATGAACAAAAAAATAAATGTTTCCTTGTGTTCTGTAAATGCCTTAACAACACGTTTACACTTGTTGCTTCATTTTGAGAAATCTTTTTAATTACCACGGTAATGTGCCTGTAGCAGGCAATTTGAAAAATACAGTTATGACAAACAAAACAATTAAAATCACAGTAATCCTACTACCAAGTAATAATAATATACATACTGGTTTCACATATTTTAAAAATATTTATAATATTTATTGTGTTGTTTCAGATTAACATTGTATTATAGGCATTCTCCCAGTAAATTTTTTTCAATAGTACTACTTTAATGACTGTATAATAATTTAGTTTATGGATGATAATAATTTATTTAACAATTTTGTTTTTAAATGTTTTACTTTTTCTACTGTTCAACAATTATAAGTAACAATTGGACCATATTTCCACTTATTTCCATTGGATATGTTTCTAGAAGAATAATTACTGGATGAAAGAGCAGGCATATTTTAGTTTATTTAAATTTTTTTTTTTTATTACACCACCTGGGTGGCTCAGTGGGTTAAGCATCTGACTCTTTGATTTCGGCTCAGGTCATGATCTCACACTTTGTGAGTTCAAGACCCGCACTGGGCTCCACGCTGACAGCACGGAGCCTACTTGGGATCTTCTCTCTCCCCCAGTTTGTCACCCCCTCTCTCTGTCCTTTCCCTGCTGTCTCTCTCTCTCAAAATAAATAAATGAACAAACTTAAAAATTATTTTTTGTAAGGAAGCAGAGTTGATGTAAATGTTACATTGATTTCAGGCATACAACATAGTAATTGGGCAACTCTGTACTTAGGCTGTGCTCATAGGTGTGGCACCATTTGTCCCCAGACAACACTATCACAACACCACTGACTATATTCCCCATGCCATGCCTTTTATTCCCAAGACTTATGCATTCCATCACTGGAACCCTGTACCTCCCTCTCCTCTTTACCCATTTTGCCCACCCTCCAAACCCCCTTCTCTCTAGCAACCATCAGTTTCTTCTCTGTATTTAAGGGTCTGATTCTGCTTTTTGTTTATTCATTTGCTTTGTTTTTTTAGATTCCACACATAAGAGAAAAACATATGGTATTTTTTTGTCTCTGTCTGATTTATTTTACTTAGCATCATACCTTCTAGTTCCATTCATGTTGTTGCGGATGACAAGATCTCATTCTTTTTTTATGGCTGAATAATAATCCATTGTATATATACCTTTATCCATTGCTATGATATCCAATGGATATCTCCTTTATCCATTCATCAATTGATGAACACTTGGGCTGCTAACACATCCTAGCTGTTGTAAATAATGCTGTAATAAACATAGGGTTGCAAATATCTTTCCAAATTAGTGTTTTTGTTTTCCTTGGGTAAATACCCAGTAGAGGAGTTACTGGATTATGTGGTATTTCTGTTTTTAGCTTTTTGAGAAACCTCCATACTGTTGGAACACGCACACTGTAAAGGCTCTTGATATATACTGTAAAATTGCTTTCTAAATAGACATACATGGCTATCATTAGTGTGTGGTTATCCCCTTTTCATCACAATGCATATTAATTTTCATTTATTTTTTTTCAATTAGTTGACTAGTGATAGCTAGTTATTTTCATTTTGTTTTGTTTTCTTTGTAATGTATTTCTTAAAATTACATTTCTTTTGCTTAATTTTTACTTTTCATTTAACATGTAAAAATAAATTAGATTAAATTGATGTTTTGAAGCTTCAAACAGAATGTTTTATGGCATTATTCATATCCTAATTATTATTTTTAATGCAAATCCCTATGTTTAGAATCATGGAACATTGCTTTACAAGGTTTTAATAAGCACTTAGGAAAGTTTGTAAGAGTGTTTATCCAATATCTGTCATAATGATATTGAAGAAAATAAAAGTAAAATAAAATAGAACTTTGATTCATCATTCAAGTCTAGAACTTTATTAGCATTTAATAAGTAAGTGATATAAGAATAACTATTCCAGGGATGCCTGGGTGGTTCACTCGGTTGAGCATCCAACTTCAATTCGAGTCATGATCTCACGGTCTGAGTTTAAGCCCCGCGTTGGGCTCTGTGCTGACAGCTCAGAGCCTGGAGCCTGTTTCCGATTCTGTGTTTCCCTCTCTCTCTGCCCCTCCCCCACTTGCACTCTGTCTCTCTGTCTCTCTCAAAAACAAACATTACGAAAAAATGTTTTAAGAAAATAATAATTATTTCATATGTTTAATACAATTCTGCAATTAGCTACCATATTAACTTTTTACCTGAGAGTTACAGAATTCAAATCTAGTAGTTTAATCTAAATTGTTCTATTTTATTAGCCTTTTTCTCTTTACTCACCTTAGCCATTATTCTCTCTACTGACTTACTGGCCAGTTCAGTCTGGTCACTGATAGTCCTTATAGTAGTTACTTGAGCAGAAAAGTGAGAAGAATTTTTCTTTTTTTTTTTTTAAATTTTTTTTTCAACGTTTTTTATTTATTTTTGGGACAGAGAGAGACAGAGCATGAACGGGGGAGGGGCAGAGAGAGAGGGAGACACAGAATCGGAAACAGGCTCCAGGCTCCGAGCCATCAGCCCAGAGCCTGACGCGGGGCTCGAACTCACGGACCGCGAGATCGTGACCTGGCTGAAGTCGGACGTTTAACCGACTGCGCCACCCAGGCGCCCCGAAGAATTTTTCTTTAAATTAAATTTTTTAAAATTTTTATTTATTTTTGAGAGAGAGAGAGAGAGAAACACAGAGTGAGTGGTGGCCCGTCAGAGAGAGAGGGAGACACAGAATCGGAAGCAGACTCCAGGTTCTGAGCTGTCAGCACAGAGCCACATGCAGGGCTTGAACTCATAAACCATGAGGTCATGACCTGAGCCGAAGTCAGATGCTCAACTGACTGAGCTGAAGTTGGATGCACTTCCCAGGTGCCCCAGAGAAGAATTTTTCTGCTTAATGACTGAACTGAGACTAGTATAGAGAGCATTTAATGGCAACAGAGTTGGTAGGTAAGGCATCTCTAATTTGTTTTTTTTTTAAATCTCCAAAGAATCCTTGAATAATATTTCACAAACATATGGGCTATGGTATAATATCATCCTGCGTCACTATCAGTTGGTCATGTGATTCCCGAGGGCCCCATGGTGATGGCATTCTCCAGTTTCAATTCCAGCCTATATAAAGTTAGTCACCTGTCCATCCTTCCGTACCTAGTGTCACGAAAAAAGTTCTTCCATCCATGTTGTGTTACTAGGCCACAAGGCAGTGTTGCCTGTAGTCTCTTTATTTCAGGACACAAAACAGCTCTTCACATCCTTCTGTGCTTCCACAGGGACCCACATTTGAGGGGGGAGTGGCGGCAGGCAAACCAAGAACACAACTCCGTCAAACAAAGTCCCCCATCCGCTCCTGATGGGAACCCATTATTCATGAATCAACCTTGTACACTCCAACTCTGTTGAATATCATAGTAACTTATCCGTGTAGTTGGGTTACAGCCAATAGTCCTTGAAAAGTTAAAGGTGACCTTTGGTCCTAAGTAGGGGCCTAAATCTTGACATTCATGTAAAAGCTTCAAAGGTATTTAACAAGTATGTACTATCAACTTCTCAATGTTTATTCAAAAATTTCAAATTTTTAGGACCCCAGGAGCCCTCTGTGCTTGCTTATCCACCCACTAAAGTTCCAGAGGAAAACAAAAACAAAAACAAAAACAGACGTGTCTAAGTTGATCAAGACCATCTATCTTAGATCTTGAGGTCAGGCTTTCTGTTGGACTTCTATTAATGCTTGCTAAGTTTGTATGATATCGTTGAATAAGACCCATCTAGCTTCATATCTTAAGTCTATTTTGAGTTCTGGTGCAAAGCCACACATTCTACAGCTATTCAGTTATTTCGAATTAAAATACAGCATTTTCTGTTTCTTCCCATGATTTTTGTTTTGGATATAGGTCTGGTTCAATACCATATGTATGTTACATTCACCATTCTGTTTGCTTATTGCTTTCTAAAAATGTTGTGGCAACCATTTAGGATAGTGATGTCAGTGTTGAATAGCACCATGAAGAAGAGAAGAGCCTGTAGGATTCTTTAAAACATCTTCCTTTTGGGAAGGAAAGGTTGACTATACCACCGGCACTTCTATGTACTATGATTAAACCAGTGATAAAGCTCTTGTCTCTTCTGTTTTGATTCCATGTTTCCTTATGATTTCTTCAGGGATTTTAAAGAAACGCTGCCATGCACTCCACTGAGGTGCTGAGACACTAAGTGCTCCTCATTTACCTGGTCTCCTCTGGTGGTATTGGTGGGATTCAGCCTCATGATAGTGCAAGTTCTAATGGTGGTTGTGCAAGTGGAAGTCGTGGTACTTCTCACAGTATGTTACATGCAACTATTCCTGCAACAGCTCAGCTGAGTTACCTGTACGGTTGTACCAGATGAAAAAAGGAAGTATGTGGAAAGTTCTGCATATCAAGATTTTCAAAGGAAATCACCGAGCACCTGGTTTTAAAACTACTCATGTATTTCAAAGGAAGAAAAAGAGAGTATAATGAAAAGAAGAGATTCTTGAGAGACGTTTTTGGAGAAAGTGACTGCCATGCTATGAGATCCAGTGTCCCTCTTTGCTGCCTCAGAGCCACATCAAGCTTGGTGATCTGTGATGGTTGAGTCTACCTTGTTATCCTTGTAGAAGATCAAAATCTTAGTCGCATAATTGAAAAGGATATTTCCAGGAAATTTGGTAAGAGCACATTGGGATAAAATAATCTTAAGATAAAGAAATTTTACTGATGCTGCCTCTTGGAAACTGGTAGCCCACTCTCCTGAATCCTAATAGTTACAGGCATTCGTTTGCCTAGGCAAAGAGAATGGGATCTGGCCCTCGCCCTTGGTATGTGTCCTAGTGAATTGATAGCAAGGTGTGGTCTGTGAGAAGCAGGTCACTGTACCTCCTCGAGGCCCCCGGTAGATGTAAGGCCTTGGCGAAAGCAGTGCAGGCCCACAGGGGAAACAGACTCCCAGCTGCAGACCTACACCCCACCTCCAGGCAGAGAATTTCAGGTGCATGAGGGCTGACCTGGAAGCAACATGGCTTTGCTGCTTTTGTTTGCAAATTCTGCTTCCTAATCAGGGAGGGCTGTGGGAAGGCAGAGCTGAGCCAGAAGAGATACAGAGAAAAAAGAGGTGAAGAAATAAACCTTGTAGCTGCAGCAAGGAGAGTTTGCACAAGTGCAGTTAGAAAGGCTTGTGTGATATAACTCGCTCGGGCAGGTTACTTGTGCCCAAAGTGAAGAATGACAAGATACAGAAGTGCCCACTGGCAGGGGAGTCACCTGATTTGGAAAGAGACCTGCAGAAGTGATGGCCCAGAATCAGCCATGCATTACCACGAGCCCCAGTTCACGCTCCTCTGAGCATCTGAGTAACTGAAGGGAGCTCCCAGTTCACAGAATAAGAAGATTGCAACAGCATCCATATGAATAGGACAGGAAGATGAAAGACAACATTATTTCGGGCCAATGGACAGGAATGGATGGAAATGCCTAGATGCAGAAATGAAGAGCATAAGAAAACAAAAGCAACAGAGAATCCCATGGGGATGCTGTGGAATTTCTCTTAAAAATGGCAAAAAGGAATATAGCATGAAAAAGAGCAGGAAGGAGTATGCATTTAAATGTATATCCTAAGAAATTAGTGGGGAGATGGAAGCAGGTTTTTAAACCAAAAGAAAAATTAAAGAGACCATGGGTTCTACAAAATGAATTGTAGGAATAAAGAAAGAAGTAACGTCAAAAGATTAGACGTAGCTGGCAAAACTGAGTACAGCATTTGATGAGAAAAATGAAATTATTTCAAAATCTAAAATTAGCAATGCCAGTGAGTAGAATTAGTATTTTTAAAAAGCTGAGTGAAATATCAGGAAGTTAGGGTGAATAAAGTAACACTTTCAGCGAATATTATCGCTACTGAACATAGTGTTGGTCAGATATACAAATAATCACCGTTTCTGGAGACAGGAAAATTGGGGCAGAAAAAAATGCAAAAATGAGTCAAAGAAAGTTTTCTAGAATAACATTCCCATGAAGTTCTGTACAGGAAGAACTTGTTATGTGCTCAGAAAGTGGATTTCAATAAACAGAAAGCTTTATCAAATACTTAATCTTGGTGGGAAACAGGTTATTAAAAATCTGGAGGCAATATCATTATTTAAATAATGATTCATGAAGCTCTAATGGTTATTGTTGAGAAATGGAGGTGATTGCATTCTTGAAATAAAGTAGAAAAATAATATTACATGGAATGTAATTCACTGTTACAAAAAAACACTATGTTACTAAAAAATAAGGACACTAGAGTGTGAGGGCAAACATAGACCCCTGAGAATGGCTGAAATGGATGCGTTGAGAAAACTATACTATTTTGAGCTAGAAGGTGACCACCATTTTCTCTTCACATCTGCAGTGGGGAAAAGGCTAAAGAAAGAGAAGTCTTATTACAAATGATAGACTATAAAGAACATATTAAGGAAATTGAAGAAATAAAAAATATATACAATAAGATGAAGAAAATTGGACATTTTTGTTCTTGTCATAAATATCATTTGATATCCTCAATGATTAAAAATAGTGTTTCTTATTTTATGCCCTAAAGAAGACAAATGATCTTTTTAATTTAAAGTTTATTTATTTTCAGAGAGAGAGAGAGAAAGAGAACGTGAGCAGGGGATAGGCAGAGACAGAGACAGAGACAGAGAGGAGAATCCTGAGCAGGCTTCAGCACAGAGCCCAATGCGGGGCTTGATCCCACGAATCATGAGATCATGACCTGAACCAAAACCAAGAGTGGACAAACAGTCTTCTCAAAGAGAGTTTAAAATCAAATATTTGCAAAGGTGTCAGGGAATGCAAAAAAAGGAGCCAGGAGAGGAGGGAGGGGAGAGGAAGACAGACTAGAGACAGAGAAAGAGGGAGGGTAGAAAGGGAAAAACTGCAGTAAAAGAAGCCAGCATCGATGCTCGACTTGTCTAAGTTTTCGGCCGGACCTGATTGCTCATTTAATATTTTCAACACCCCTGTGAGGAGGAACTAATATTATTGCCCTTGTACAGGCAGTGGCATCCAGAGCTGAGGGCTTCGTGCAGGGTGTCCCAGCCCCCATCTTCACTGCTCTGCTCACACCCCAGTGCTCATCAAAGTTGATGCCAATGCAGTAAAACATTAAATAGTACAAGAATGTTCGCTTGCTCCTTACAACTGTGTAGATTCTAAGTAACAAAGAAGTTCTAAATCTTCAGACATCACACATATTATTGATACAAAGTAAAAACTAAGATCAGAAAGAAATCAATATAAATGCATTGGTAGTTAATAGACCAGACTAGATCAGGCAGATAAGAAATAAAGCTACAAAGTGTTTAAAAATATAATTAATTCTTGGGGCGCCTGGGTGGCTCAGTCAGTTAAGCCTCCGACCTCGGCTCACGTCATGATCTGGTGGTTTGTGAGTTCTAGCGCCGCGTCGGGCTCTGTGCTGACAGTTCAGAGCCTGGAACCTGCTTCGGATTCTGTGTCTCCCTCTCTCTCTGCCCCTCCCCTGCACACTCTCTGTCTCTCTGTCTCTCAATAATAAATACAAGTTAAAAAAATTTTTTTAAATATATAATTAATTCTTCAGTTGATCTCAGCTAAATATCCCTGAGAATGTTTCAAGGTTTTCATTTAGAAAGTCTTGGAGTATTTCAGTGTAGAACTTAAAATCTTTTGGAAAATAATGTGTTATTAAAATTATTTTATCCAGTTCTTGACCTTAGGTTATATCTTAATAATGTTTATTATCATCCCATTGGCCTGAAAATTCTTCCATTTGGCAGACAAGGTGAAAGATAGAAATCAAGCATTTCAGTTCTCTTTTTATTATACATTACCATTGGCCCATGAATGTGACTCATTTTCCTTGTCTAATAACTAACAATAGCCTATGCAAAAGCAATATGCCTATTCATTACAAATTAGCCAAATCCAAAGCAAGGTAAACTTTCAGCCTCATGAGATTTCAGACATCGGTTCTATCAGACACTTATAGTGGAAGTTTAAATTGGTTTAATCTTTCTGGAAGCAATCTTATTATATTTATCAAGAACTTTTAAGTATTCATTACCATTGTCCTGTAAGTTAATAAATTACTTCTAACACAGAAGTAGATTTCAGTATTATTTATAAAATTGAAAATTCAAATACATCCTAAAGGTAGAAATATAGCAACATGATTACTGAAATAATAAACCACTCATACAGTTGACTCAAATGAAGACCTTAAAAGGATGATGCTAATAATTTTGAATTATCTAAGAAAATAGGAGAGAAGACATTAAGATAAAAAATCAGAATGTCAAAACCATGTATATAAGGTGAGCTCAGCCACAGAAACAATTACATGAAGAGAAAACATTTAGGAAAAAAAAAATGCCACAATCTTGTATTCACTGAGTCTTTCTGAGTTTTGGGAGAATAAATGAATGATGCTTCATTCAATTGTTCAACCTTTACAAGTGTTCCAAACTTGTAATTTCAAAATGGTGGAAATATTTCCTTTTACTTGTTTTTCTCAAGTCTCTCCCCTTTGGGGGAATTATCCATTCTTCTTTTTTGTGATGGAAGCCTTGGAAAGTACAGACTTCAAAGAGGGTGCGTTTTCAGAAGAGAAGGACTATCGGATGAAAGAAAGCAGGTTGCCTTGTTTCCCTGCCATGGAGTTCCTAGAACCTACTCTCTGAGCAGTATCCTGGGTATGGAAAAGAGGACACTAGTTACGACAGGGTTCAAGATTTGAACATTTTCTTATGTAGCCACCAAAGGGATGTGGAAAACATGTTTGCATTGTTGAAAAGGTCTTGACCACAAAATAAATCTCTTAAACATCAAGACGAGAAAAACTGAAAACCTGACCATGGAGTTTCAACTTTTAGTACATAGTAATCCCTGGAGAGGGTGGAGAGGCACTCTGAAACAATTATGAATTCATGGACTTTGCCTCTGAAATTTTGATCCAGTTGGTCTGAGGCAGGGCTCAGGAATTAAAATTCTTATGAGTATTCCAAGGCAGTTTATTCAGACGGCTGTGAAACACAGTGACTTTAAACTTTCAGATGACAGCCTGGCTTTCCCTCTAGAAATCTCAGAAAAAGAAGATCATTCATGAATATTCTCACCAAAATTAGATGATCTGTGAGAAATAGACAGTCTTCAGCAGGCCTCTTTTACCACAAAACCGTATCAGTCAGATAAGGTAGACCTAGTCTATTAAAATAGACGGGTGTTTGAGTGAGCATTTTGCTGTGTAATCACTTGAAATCAGAAATGTATAAGAAATCCAAATCTTGGGGCACTTGGGTGGCTCAGTGGGTAGAGTATCCTACTCTTGATTTCAGCTCAGGTCATGATCCCGGAATCGTGAGATTGAGCCCCGCATCGGGCTCTGTGCTGAGTGTGGAGCCTGCTTGGGATTCTCTCTTTGCCCCTCCCTTGTTCTCCCACTCCCTTTTAACAACAACAACAACAACAACAAAGAAATCCAAATCTTATAACTTTTATGTTTAAAAATGAAATTTCAGGCAGATCAGCACATCATAATGGAATTTTCTTATGAATTTTCAATCAACTGATTAAATACAGGTAGAAAAGAGTAATTCCAATTGACTTTGGTAAACACAGAAATTCACAAAAGATGTATTTTCATGCCTAATTAATAGTCAGTGAAAATACTCCTCTGAAATGACAATCAATATGAACACTTTGTTGCAAATACCATTTTCCTCAAATAATGTCATGCCTTGATTTGGAACCATCGTCTTTGCAACACAGAGCTTCGGTGAGTGAACAGAAGCATGTGTGCACATATGTCCTTAATCTGTGGTCCCCCAGCCTGCATCACAGTTATCTGAAGTATGCATGAAAATTGGGGCGTCTCGGTGGCTCAGTCGGTTGAGCGTCCACCTTTGGTCAGGTCATGATCTCGTGGTTCGTGAGTTCGAGCCCCGTGTCGCACTCTGTGCAGACAGCTTGGAACCTGGATCCTGCTGCAGATTCTGTATCTCCCTCTCTCTCTACCCCTCCCCAACTCGTGCTCTGTCTCTCTCAAAAATAAAAAAATTACAAAAAAAATTTTTTTTGAAATATGCATGAAAATATACCGATACATAGATTTAGAGACTCTGGTGAGGAATTGGAAAGCTGGAGGGAGAAACACACACAAGAATCTCTTTTTTTAGGAAAATGTCCATAAATTTTGATGATCAGTCATGTTGGAGGACCACTGTTCTGAATGTCAATGGCTGGGATGTTCTTCCCCAATGAAGACCTATACGTGGCTTTGTTAAATACCAAAGAGAGCTTCTCAGATACACCCAGCAGGTTTATGACACTTTGATAACACTCCACATTGCTTCCATGTCACATCAGTGTTTTCTTCTGGACACTTCTGTTTGGGGATGCATTGATTTGGCTCACTAGATAGTAACAATTTTAGTAGCCTGTTGTCATTTATCACTCCCCTATCAGCTTCACTGTAATGAGAATTGCTTCAATGCCAAAAGAATGAATAATGCTTGTCCCTGAGCTAATTAATGGGACTCCTATCACTTTATGTCCAGTATAGTAATTAAATATTGCTGATGAAACAGGTCCAAATTTCACACGCAGTGTGTGGGCCATTTTACAGACCTTTAACTTAATTTGGAGCCTTAGAGAACATTGATGCCAAACTTTGTTCCACAGAGGAGGTGGTTCACTTTCTGAGGTTAATTTTCTTGATATTTAAAAGTTATTATCAGGTATAAGGACTCCTGTTCTAGAAGGGCCGCTAAGACAGTTACTGAAAAATGCTGTGCCCCTAAAAAGGGATTAGATTTGAATGATATTTCAACAGAAATAGTTGCATTCTTATTGCATTGATAAGAGGAATCCATGATTTTTTAATCAACAAATAATGAACATATGAACCATAATCAGATTGTGACTCACTCACAGTTGAAGGATAGAAGGATAGCAGAGGGTACACCTGGGAAAATCTCAGCAGGTCCTCTGTCAGGTTATCTAATCTAACCAGTGGGAAGCGATCCTCACAAGGACTTAAAGTCTGTCTAGAAGTTTCTATTTAATATAGGCTTCCAGTGTAACTAGGACTATGACACCCACTGCAACTCTGATTTTGTCAATAGATGTTCCTTTCTTTGTGTTTAATCTAATTGAGAAAAGGAATAGACCAGATACCTGACACTTTTAGGAAACTTGGTTCTCAAGATTATGTGAAGCTAAAAACTAGAGGTTTCTTCCTCCTCATTTTGGAGAAGTTTTAGCCTTCTTCCTCTAGGAAAGTAGGTGGTTTTTTTTGTTTTGTTTTTTTTGTTTGTTTTTTTTTTTTTTATGACAGGACGGGGTCATGTTCTTTCATTCATACATGTATCGAGAGTGCCTATCAATCTGGTATGGTGCTATGTTGACTGACCAATGAGGTCATAGTTGAATGTTTGTGAGGGAGTGTTTTCCAGAAAAATCTTCTCCCCGGGTGAACCTGGTAGGGTCCTTGTGAGGACAGAACTGCACCCAGTGGGGAACCTGGGTGGCTCAGTCAGTTGAGCATCCCGTCTTGGTTTTGGCTCAGGTCATGATCTCGAGGTTCGTGATTTCAAGCCCCGTGTTGGGCTCTGCACTGACAGCATGGAGCCTACTTGGGATTCTGTCTCCCTCTCTCTCTGCCCTTCCCCTGCTTGCTCCCTATCTCTCTGTATCAAACGTAAATAAATAAACATTAAAGAAAGAAATGCACCCAGGGAGTGAGACTATTTGGGTAGACAAAAGGAAGCATGCAGTCAAGAAGAACATCGTAGAAGGAGTTCACATGGAAGTCTTAAAGAATGAGCGAAACCAGGTGGGTTGGAAAGGTGATGTGGGCTTCGCTTTTCTACCCTTTTCACTTGTTCATTTCCATTTTGTGGAGAAAATGATGGCCTGAAAACAGTGAAAACAATAATGTTAAATGTAGTTCATAGTGTTAACTTCCCCGTCTGCTCCTCCAGGCTTCTGAGCGTTCAGTAAAGAGGAGGATGCTTCCATTGTTAGTCTGGTAAGATCACACACAGTCACAACCCCAGGAGAATGTCCCCATCCAGGGTTTGGTCCCACGCAGGAATGAGAAAGAAGCTGCAGTAACATAACACATTTCTTACAACGACGGAGAAAGACCTCCGGGGAAGGGACAGATCTGAGTACTTAGTAAGTCCCTGAACATCAA
The DNA here is from genome assembly GCF_028018385.1 of Neofelis nebulosa. Lineage (NCBI taxonomy): Eukaryota > Metazoa > Chordata > Mammalia > Carnivora > Felidae > Neofelis > Neofelis nebulosa. The sequence goes on from NC_080791.1 coordinate 3,487,125, forward strand.
GGCTCAGGGCACCTCTATGCAAGCTCAGGACCACTGCTCTTTGTCCTGGTCCTTTGTCCCACTCTCCCAAAGCCCTCTTCAACTCCTCCTCTGTCCTCTCCAAGGGAGAACTGCCTAGATGAGTCAGAGTCCTACCCCTAATTTCCATGTACTTAACTGGCGTCTGGCTTTTTCTTTCTAATGTCATTAATAAAAGGGTTGCCTGCTTTATGGTGGCGAGCAGCAGGGGGGTTCATACAGCTGAAACTCTGTAGTGTTTTGTTTCGTTTTGTTTTTAGTTGCCACCAGGTATTAGTCACATCACGTAATTCTCCAGGTACTCGGTCCCCAGAGTTACCAACACTCTTTTCCCTTTCCATATAGTATTTTTTTTAAATAATCAAATTACAATTTCTCTTTGATGCATACAATTATTATCCTTATCTTAACACAATAGGTTTCTTCTCCTGATTCTTTGGACATCACCACTTAATGGACATAACTGTGTCAATAACACTGTGACAAAGGAACTCTTTCTGCGTCACTACCACTTTTCAGAGTTACATCGACCCTGTTTGTACAGTAAGAGGTGATTTTCTGATACTTTCAGATTTTTTATTTCCCTCAAAATCATAGTACCTCCAATTCAGGCGGGTATTGAGATCCCCCATTGCAATTAGTTTATCAGAAATAGGTGTGTGTTTACTGTTTTGCAGTGCTGTTTTCTTTTAAAAACAATACTATGTGTTTTATATGCATAATCATCCCAAGAGGAAGCCACTTTGATTTACAAAGGAAAAGCTGATATTCTGGACTCAACTGGCAAATCAAAGAGTGTCCATTATACGATGCGTACTTACTAATTCAGTAATGAACCCAGACAGATGAATGTATGCTGAGGGTCCATGATAACTAAATGAAATGGTTTAGAGTCCTGAGTATACACTGACACTTGGTCTGTACATTTAAGAAGGGGGGGGGGCTGTCTCTCCAGGGAGCAAAACAGTATATTTTAATCAAATGCAGGCTTTAAACCCCAAAAGCTAATAGAGGCCCTAGAAAATGTGGACAGAGCCAAGGAAACAACATTGGTGCTTCTGTAGTTGATTCCAGAATAAATAAGTCTGTGCTGAAGAAATAATTATTGTTAATTGATACAATTGTAAGCTTCCCACACCCTGTTTATCTGTAATAATCAAGCTTTGTGAAAGTTACTCATACTATTCAAAAACATTATTACAAATATTGGGACAATTTTTTTTTTCTATTCCTCCACTAACAAAGGAAATAGCATGATTCTTAGATGTATTATCGGTCTTCCTTTGATTTGTCCTTAGTATTATTGGCTGAGAACTGCTAGGCTTAATGTTAGAGATGATTACAAAACCTGGGTAGGTTCAGGGGCTGATCTATGACATTATAACGCTGAAAGACATTGCTAAGGCCACTAACCCGTCTTTCTAAATCCCTTGCAAAGTCAACTCAAATGTTCCTCACAGTATTCTGGTTGCTGTGACGCTTTTCAGGTTCAAACTCATCCACCCCTAGCGTTGCCTAGATGGCTCAGTCAGCTGAGTGTCCGCCTTCAGGTCATGATCTCGTGGTCCATGAATTTGAGCCCCACATCAGGCGCTGTGCTGACAGCTCGGAGCCTGGAGCCTGCTTCAGATTCTCTGTCTCCCTCTGTCTCTGTCCCTCCCCTGCTCATGTTCTTTCTCTCTCTCTCTCAAAAATAAATGAACATTAAAAACTTTTTTAAAATGTCAGCCTCTCACTAATAGTAACCGGCAATCTTTCTTATTTTCATCTGATCATGCTAGTATATTTAACTATCATGTTACCAGAGACATAAGTTCCATAACCATATACTGCTCAGCAGTTTGTCACGGAGACACAGCAATCTGAAATCAAGCCAAAGGAATAGGACTTCGTTTTTATGTAGAACTTTGAAGGTAAAGTACACTACAGGTCTTGTAAAAAAACAAAAACAAAACAAAAAACAAACCTACAAGAGTTATGTAGAAATAAAAGCACGTGAACAGATAGAAATAAATAGATTCTAATACTATAAGGATGAAATCTTAAAAATTGGTTTTATTTTCCTAGGAGAGATTATCTAGTACATTTTCATTGCAGCTTTATTGATGTGGTCAATCAATCTGACATGACCTCTTTCTTGGGAACTTGTAAGAGTCAGGAGTCTTTACACTTTGACTTTGACAATTTGCATGACTAAGTTGATACTTCAGAATTAAGTAGAACCTTGTTCCATTATTCCTTTCTGCTTTTCAACCGTTCATCTTTAAAAGTATCTATTTGTGGGGCACCTGGGTGGCTCAGTCGGTTAGGGGTCCGACTTCCGCTCAGGACACGATCTCGCGGTCCGTGGGTTTGAGCCCAGCATCGGGCTCTGGGCTGATGGCTCAGAGCCTGGAGCCTGCTTCCGATTCTGTGTCTCCCTCTCTCTCTCTGCCCCTCCCCCGTTCATGCTCTGTCTCTCTCTGTCTCAAAAGTAAATAAAACGTTAAAAAAAATTTTTTTAAAAGTATCTATTTTTTACAACTTTGATATATTCTTGCAACATTCCAGTAAATAGTAATTCTGATTTCCAGAAAATCAGCATATGGAATTCAGTCAACAACCATTTTATCTTTCATTAGAACAATGGAGTGTTACCACCCAATTCACTCAGTGGCTATGCGAACTGAGAAAGAGAATTAGGGAATATATATCTCATGTTCAGTACAGAAAAGAAGGCTCTCTTCTTCAGGAAAGAGGAAATTGTTCTTTGAATATTTATGTCCTTCTCAACACTTAGCAAGTTTCTCCTGGATTTATTTCTGTATTTGAAGAGCAAAACAGTTCCTTTATCTGTATACAGTTTGTAAATACTGGCGTTTTATCATATAAAGTCATTTCATAGTCATTCTGTTCTGGAAAATCTGTGTTTCGATGGTGTCTTGAATTTCAAAAGAGTATCTTATTACATCACATCATATCGTATCATAATCCTAACACTTTGCTGTGTTTCGAACAGCCACAGAGTAGAGGCCGGTGACAAGCAAGAAACAGTGGGTTATAGGACATGGAGAAAAGGTAGATTTTGTTCTTAGAAATATTAGAATCTATGTATTGTCTGCTGTTCTAAAACTCTTCCTCTATAGGGAACTTCTGCCTCCAAGGGTTATAACTAAAAGCAGCAGTTACAGAGTAAATGGGCAAACACTGGCATTTATACTATTTGATGGAGGAACAAATCTCAAAACATATTAGATTTTCTGACCAAAGTTTAGCCTAAATCTTGCATTCTTTTTATTAACTGTGCAAGCAGTAATTTATTTAAGAGTCTACATCAAAGTAGCCTATCTGAAAAGGAATTTTAGTTGTATATGCAAAGTTAGAGGAACTTCAACATGAAAAGGAAATATATTTAAAGAAAATACAGATGGAAGCATTTCTTTGTAATCAAAAATAATTTTAGATTTTATTATAGCTTTTAAGGTATTCAGTTTATCATTGAATAAACTCAGTTTTAAATATTTTTAGGGAAAATGCTAATTAGCATATTTCACAAATACAGTGGAATTTTAAAAAAACTACTAATATGAATGTCATATAGTCTCAACTTAAAAAATGTTTGAGTATCTGGTCCTTCCTAGTTTCCAAGTGATCGGTGATAATACTGGAGTATGCATAGAAATGATATGATATATGTATTTCAACGTTCAAACTATGTGGCAGACATTATCATCATGTCCCAGAAAGATTAGGCATATTAAATAATTTACATACACATCGGTAGAAACCTTCAACGTAGCATTGACAGAAATGTTCCCAGTGATGACAACATTTTTTAACCTTCAGAGGAAAATTAGCAAACATAGTGTTATAATGTACAGAATGTATTTTCTATTTTTTTTGAAAATATGTTGAATTTATTATTTTTAGTGGTGGCTTTGGGGAATAGAAATGTTTTGAAAATTATACTTACTGCTGTGTGTGTGTATCTAGAATCCTGAAGCATTTATGTAGAGGGAAAATACTGACTTTGGACTAAGTTGTCCTTTGTAAAAAAGCATCATGAGTTTTCACAGAGGGGTACCATTAACACACTAAGATATTTTAATAAATTACAAATAGTTGAGCTGAGTAAATATTTGGGTACTTTTTTTAGGTTTAAGGCATGCTTAGAGGGATGAAATATCTCTCTAGAGGAGTTTGATACTTGCCATGAGTTTATAGGATAAAAACGATAAAAGAACTGTATTTTTTTTTCATCCTGAATAGATTTTTTTTCTTTTAACATTCATAGTCTACAATGCAAGAATGTGGTTCAGAATAACATGCACCTAATCTTTAAACACAGTATTTTAAATGATCTGGAATGTATATAACGATCTATTGTATTAGAATGGAGCGGTCTCGAAAAAGGAAAGAAAAGTTCACTATTGTAGATAAAAAGATAGACATGAGATTAGTGGGACCACCTTGTGGAGGTCTGTGAATTCAATATAAGTAATTTCATGCAGAAAGAAATGAGGGTGAGAAGGAAAAATTATTCATAAATGAAACAACAGGTCAAATTATGTTGGCAGTGGCATTTAACATTGTCTGTACAAGAAGAAATTTATAGTGATATAGGACTCAGATTGAAAAAGACTTAGATCATCATTGAATTTTGGGGAATAGTTTCTAAAAGATGTTTTCTGTGGAAAGGTAGCACAATGTGATGAACTTAACAATTTTCTCTTTAAATGTGAATTGAAAAGATAGGTAGGTAGGTCATCAAAACTGCTGTTGAAATGGAATTCTGCCATGTCAACATGTTGAGACTGAATTCATATGCTAATCTCTTCTCCCAAAAGCCTTATAAAATGATATTCAGATAATAAAAAGACATAAGTCCACATTGATGAAGACAGTGGGAAGAGGCCATCAGTGGATGCTAGAATGTTCACAGAAACAAAGCTTAGAGGGAGCCAGTGAACTTGGCTGTCCTCCAAGGAGATTCATGAAACAAAAATATCTGAGGCTCCAGAATAGTCATTGGTTCCTTCCCCAACCTGTGTGATGGTGCTGGGGACTGTTTACCCAAATGTCATTGACGTCACCCTCCAGGCGTTTCCTTGTGGGCACGTCCTAGCCATCACCATTGAGGCTGTGTCCACTACTCACTTTTGAAGATGCCTCCCCATCTCAGCAGTGAGCATTTGACCCAACCCTAAACAATCAGATGTGATGACATCTGGAGAGACCTTTGGGAGAGGTTTTTCTAATTTATGGTAAAGAGAATATTAGGAGAAATGACCCTTCCTCTTTACCATGTCCCTTGTATCTCTTTAGGATACATGGTATTGCCGTGGCAGTTTGTGACTAATGGACAGGTCTGTGAGCCTCTGCGCCTAAATAGCATCATCAAAATTATTGAATTAACCCAGGAATAACATACGTCCGTATCTATAGATGTTCTACACTGTTAAAGCCACTTTAAATATTCTGTTTCTTGAGGCTTAAAGACTCCTAAGAGACAGACAGCCTCACGTAAAGCCTGTCAATTGACATGTTCCTACCATGCCCACCGAGTCCCAGGCACATTTTTATTGCCCAGTTCTACAATATGAACAGGTAGGACAAAATTCAGCAGACTTTTGAGAAAAGCCTGTAACACAGGATTGTAAGAATATCGGAAAAATTACCACAGAAGCAAAAGATCAAATTCTGTGCAAAGAACAGACATTTAAAAGCTAAAATCTCTAATTAGAATCCTCAGAAAATTCATTGCCTCTAGGAACTCATTTAAATTAAGAGACTGAAAACACAAACAACTAAATACAATATGTAATACGTCCTTCTTCTTTGGATTCTGATCCAAATGGTCTTTTGAGGGAAAAAATCATTTTGAGATAAATAAGAAAACATGAATATGTGCTAGATATTAGATGAAATTGGGGAATTAATTGAATTGAGGAATTAATTAATTGGGGAATTAATTAATTAATTGGGCAAGATAAGGGTATCATATCACATGATGAAAATTTCCATATTTTAAAGAAATTAATGCTTAACTCCTTATGCAAACTGATGTATAAATTGATGACAGAACATTTTGTCTGGACTATGCTTTCCAATATAATGTAGCTGAGACAGGGTGAGAAAGAGAAGAGGAAAAGATAAGTAGTATAGTAAATTCTTGATAACTATTAAATTTGGGTGATGGAATATGGGAGTTACAATAATATTTTTTTTAATGTAGTTGCTCCTAGGGAAAGTGGCTGAGGAGGTTAAGAAAAGAGATGAGTTTCTTGTCATTTTAGGGCTTTCTATACTATTTGATTTTTTTTAATCATATATTTCTATGAAAAAGAAATCTTAATGAATTCATTGTTCCAGCACAACCATTAAGGAAATGGGGATTTGAGGTAATGAGATTTCCAACCATGTAAAGTGTGTGTGTGTGTGTGTGTGTGTGTGTGTGTATGCCAAATGAATGTTAAATATATGAACTCAATCTAGTGACAGGGGTAAAAGAATGTGATGTGTCAAGCTAGGCAAGATGTAACAAAGCAGATGAGTTTTTATTTGAGACCCAAAGAAATAAAGGATCATGTACCTATTGGCTAGAAATTGATGAGAAATTTGGTAATCAAATATCTTATCTTCTCTAACCATTATGAAATATCAATGTTATGGATGAGAAAACAGAGTCAGGTTGAGTAACTGGTCCAAGTTACAGAACTCTACATATCAAAACTAGTAGTCAGACCCACCTCTGCCTATCTCCCAACCTCTTGTGTTTCCTACTCCTAAAATAATCAAGGGGAGAAATAAAGAAATGGAGAGTGGCATTTCATGGGGAAGAAAGGTATGGACATGGATGCAGTGATGGAAATGCACCTGTGGGCTGCTGGGGAGGGGAGGGGCTGGAGGTGAGAATGCCAGCAGACCAAGGTAGAGGGTTCAGGTTAGGGAGGGAAGAGGATGAAGCCATTAATTTTTGAGAGAGAGAGACACACACAGAGTGTTAGTGGGGGGAGGGGCAGAGAGAGAATCTGAAGCAGGTCCCAGGCTCCGAGCTGTCAGCACAAAGCCTGAGGTGGAGCTCGAACTCACAAACCCCGAGATCATGACCTGAGTCGAAGTTGGACACTTAACCAACTGAGCCACCCAGGCACCCCTGAAGGAAAATATTACATAGCAAAGCTAATGCTATATAACCAAGGGATCCTTTGTAGGAAGACATTGATAAAAGGAGATGTTATGGGAGAAAAGACAGTCATTAAGAAGCAGATCTGAGGACTTCCAGGCTGAGACTCAGATTCTCCCAGAGTCACTGGGAGAAACAATGGAAGGGCCTCCCGTGTTCTTAAACTCCAGATGAGGTGACTACTTTAGTGGCACTCACAGTATCTTTCACATGCAACTGCCTGCTGCTTTACAGCTAAGGCACGGGAAGCAAAATATATAATAAAGTAGTATCAAACACTAGTGAACGAAAATAGTTTTGCCAAAACTGTTTACATACCAGATAATTTAAAATATCCTTACCTTTTTTAAATTTTATTGATTTATTTTGAGAGAGAGAGACAGAGAGAGCATGAGCAGGGGAGGGCCAGAGAGAGGGAGAGAGAGAATACTAAGCAGGCTCCATGCACAGTGCAGAGCCCAATGCAGAACTCGAACTCATGAACCATGAGATCTGACCTGAGTTGAAATCAAGAGTTGGATGTTTAACCAACTGAGCCATCCAAGTGCCCCCCAAATTCTCCTTATACCTTGATAAAGAAACATTGAGGGGCGCCTGGCTGGCTCAGTCAGTAGAGCGTGTGACTCTTGATCTCACAATTGTAAATCCAAGCCCCACATTGCATGTGGAGATTACTTAAAAATAAAATCTTAAAAAAAGAAAGAATGAATGAATGAATACCAGTAATTATTATAAACTCATGCCTTTGAGAATGAAAGTTTTTTAAAAGAATTAACTATCTATAAAAACATAAACTCTTCATATCAAATTCATCAATTGACTCAGCCAATTTTTTTAAGGGTTTAAATTTTTTTAACGTTTATTTATTTTTGAGACAGAGAGAGACAGAGCATGAACCGGGGAGGGGCAGAGAGAGAGGGAGACACAGAATCTGAAGCAGGCTCCAGGCTCTGAGCTGTCAGCACAGAGCCCGACGCGGGGCTCGAACTCACGGACCGTGAGATCATGACCTGAGCGGAAGTCGGACGCTTAACCGAGCAAGCCACCCAGGCGCCCCTCAGCCAATTTTTAATATAGAGAAGTTTATGCATTCCAAGCACATAGTTTTCCATTTCAAAAATTACTTGGTTAAGAAAATTCATTGTAAACCTCTCTACATGCGTTGTATCTATTCAACATTGAGATCTCATGTTAATTACCAGTAATGGGATTCTTTAAGTTCCTCTATTTTTTCAACAAATATTTATTGCAAATCTGTGTTCCAGGCACTAGGACTATCCAGATAAATAAGGCACAGTCATTACGCTCAAGGAACCCTAGTTTCTCTTGGAAAATCCACATGTAAACATGTTTTAAAGTGATACTTCCTGCAGTAGATGTCTGTAGCATGACATTAAAGCAGGGAGGTGATTGGACTCACCGTGCTAAAGTACTCATTTGTCTTTGCTAGTAGGTTAGAGGAAAAATAACAGTTTTGGAACCAGACACACCAGGTGGTTAATTTGGGCCCTTACTTCTTATAAAACCATGATAATATTTACCTTGCAAGGTTATTAGGAAATGCTGTATGTGTCACTAACAGTACAGAGCATATCAGGGAGTCCATGCTTCTTCCACACTCAACAAATAACATATTGAGTTATGTTGATGCATGTGTGATGAGCTAGTCAAGATGCTGAAGAAACCATAGAGAATCAGGCAACCAAGATGTTGGTTTCATGGAGTCTAGATTCTAGTAACATGAGTGGTTAGGAAAGGTCTCTTGTTTGAAGTCCATTTTTAGCCGAAATGTGAATGACTGGGAGTCAGACAATGAAGATTAGGAAAGAGAACTCTACACCAGAGATCCTGGGATCAAAATGAGCTCATTGATTTTGACATTGGATGGAACCCAATGTTTCCAGCCGGAGGACAGGGTGGCAAGCAGGGGAGAAAATGGTACAAGATGAGATCCAAGAGGTAGGAGCATGTAGGAACTTTCAAAACCAGAGCGAGGAGTTGTGGTTTGTACCCCAAGTTGGGATATAAGCCAGAAAACAGCATTTTTTTATGGATGAATTAAAATGAAAACTTTAGTTAATGTTATATGCATTTTGTAGCTTTGGTACCCATGGCTGCTAATATTATCTGGCACTTTCTTCTTTGGAAGAACCACCGGACTTTTCTATTTGTAAAATAACCTGCTAAAACACGCAATTAACAAGCTTATTTTGTGAAACTAGTGTGATTCAATTAGCCCTCTGAAAAAGGCAGCAATATTCTGGACAGTCTTCAGAAAAGAAATCATTGCAGAACCAAGCAGTTAAATCAGATAAGGTGTCAAAGGATCTCAAATACAATTATTTTGTGAGTTGAGAAATAAGCTTAATTTTAATCTTTTTTTTTAAATATTCACCCCACAACAGAATCAATCGGGTGATTTTCATTTTGTTTAATGATGCCCCAAGGATCCAAATGTTTGATTCCTCTTCAAAAAGGATAAGCAATTATACAAAGCGCTTTCAATTAATTTATTCAAATTTAAACTGGCACTATTTGAGAGCTAATTTGGAAATATTTGGGAGATAACTCAAAAGGAATTAATTTGAGGTAATGACAAAGTACCTGCCAATAATGTAATTTACCAAATAATTTAAACTTTCATCTAGCAACTTCCAAAAACAAAAATACAGTCTGAGTTTTATGAAGAGAAATTTTAAAAACTTTGTCATCTTTTTCATTGGTTAGAATTAAGGCAAAAAAATTGATTTTATGAGAGGCAAATTATAATATAGCCAATTTATTCCCTTCTTAGTCCTTTTCTCAATATCAAAAAGTACTATCTTGGTATTATTATAGAATTATGATTTTTTTGGTACCTTAATATTTATCTCTTCCTTCCTAATTTATCAGTCTCAGAGATGGATGCATGGCTCTAGTAATCTTTTGTTTTCACGTTAAATAAACGATCCCACCGGGAGGAGGAGTTGGGTGCTAACCTTTGCAGAGTGATTTGTCAGTATTTAGAAAGAAGGCCTCTTGGCCTCCTGTGAGTCATGAACTTTTCTGGAAATGTATTCCTTCAGCTTAGGGAATGAATCACTGAGAATTCTTTTATATGTTTGAATTGGTGAAATATTTCAGTTTGAATTATTTATCTGAATACTTTGGAAGTTCCTTAGTGGCACAAAAGGAATAAAAGATCTGATTATGGAATAATAATCATGTCTAACCGTTACGGTCCTTACGGTGTTCCAAACATCATTTTAAGGGCTTCACACATAGAAACTCAAGACCCACAACTACCTTCTAAGGTCATTTTTATTTCCCTTTGATATACATTCCACCCTCTGAGAGCTTCAAAGACTTGTCCTAATTATGCACATATTAAACGGCAGAGCCATTATTTCGAGCTAGCCATGCTGGCCCTGATTCCAGGTCTTTAACCATCACTCCATACTGGATGTGGCTTGGCCACAGAGAGCGGCAGTGGTGATGACCAGGTGGGACCCGCCACAAGGAGCCTGGGCACAGGACGAGGCCCTGGGAGCTGGAAATGGAAGGCTCCCAGAGAGGAGGAAGCACAGCGTGAAAGGATCTGGCTGAGTATAATATCTCCGCAAATCATTAATTAACTCCTGTTCTTCATAGAGCCAAAATAAAATAGATAATGTTCTGCTAATATCTCGATATCTACTGGAATTTTAAAAACTCCCCTTTGGGAAGCAGTGTATGTCACAACGACCCCATGAGCATTCAGACAAAATTAGGAACCTGTTACTACATCACTTCTATTTGTGAGATACTTCCTGCAATGGATTCAAGGCTGCTAAAACATTTTCACGGAGAGAAAACACACCAAGCTTGTTCTCCGTGCCATTTATCGAAGAACATTGATGCTTGCTGGCATGCAGGTGTGTGATGGATGTGTGCTGTTGGCCAAAAAGAGTCTTAGTCACAGCCGTCACTTGGACAAGAAATAACAACTAGTGATCAGTCAAGTGAAATTCAGTTATTCATCAAAACCTGCCGCCTTTCCATCTTGTTTGTGAATCTGTGCTATTTTAATGTGATGCACTGTTTTAATGAGGTGAATTGATAGCTGTGAATGGATGAGGCTGTGGACTAGAATAACTTTAGACCATGACTTGAGAGTTTTTAAAATGTGGGCACTAAACATGACGTAGCATTGACCATTGTTTCTCTCCCTCGAGGGACCAAAGAATGAAAGAAACCATTGTAGTCAAATATACATCTCAGAGAACAATGAATTTCCATCAGTTGTACCTTATTTGTCACTAATCCATTCAAAGAATACTTACTAAATATTTTTATGTACCAACTACTATGTTAGTGCTAAAATATATTTCCATAAATTTTTATCATGTTCTTTCCCAGATGTCTGTGGGGAACAGGGGAGAAAGACGACCAGAAATAAAATTATATTTTTACCAGAGATTCAATGATTCATATTTTATGCAGATTTTAACCTGAGTGTATTCCTTTGTGATTTCTGAATTGTGTGGTTTCGAGCCAGATGTACTGGAAAACCTAATCTTTTTTTTTTAATATATGAAATAATGCATCTGTCTAGTTGAGGCAGTGTTTGGTACAGAGTGAGCTCTCAGTAAATGTTTGCTGTTATTTTTTGTTGGTATTTTTCCAATTGTATAATTAAAATACTGAAGAGAATTCCTTAATATCTGATATGTGTTGTTTTAATCACTTTGGAACTAGTTATTCATGAAAGAATAGCTACGTTGCCTATCATAAATGTTGTGGTTACCTTACTTAAATCACCTAAAATTAAATTCATTTTTTTTAACTTCTTAACCTTATCATCTTTCTGCCTTACATGAAACTATTTAATTTCCTCCTTTGTTTGCTTTTGCTTCTGAACATCTCGTTTGACTTAAAACAAAAATCATGCTTTCTTGGGCCTTGCTTAAACCATCAAGTTCCTGAGCATCTTCCTGAATTAATTATCTGCCGTCTCCACTGCATATTGAAAAACATGGTCTCAAGATCATTCAGTCTCTTTGTTTATGTGAGAGCATGAAGCAAAAGCCACGAAGTGTTTCCTACAGCGAGCTTCTCTGGCTTTAGCGCTAATACTTTCAAAGCCACATAACATAACTGCACATATTAAGAGCCACTTTGAATACACATACCACAGACAAGGTAATTCGACTTCATGGTTGTTGTTTTTTTTTTTCTATTAAGCAAATCCCCAAAACCTATGTACTTTGTGTTGGATTTTATTTGCTCCCATCAAAGAAACAAATTTGATGGCAAAGTACCACTTGTGAAAATAGGCTCTATTTTTCTTCTCTGGACTTCATATTCCATACGGGGGATGATATAAACCACCATGGTGATAAATACAGACAGAGCTGATAACTGGAAAAGGCAGTCGTGTAGGAGGTGAAGCTTAAGGGATGACGGAATAGACTAATTCATATCATTTAAAGCAAGAGATGGCCTCTTGTGATTTTGTTTGTTCTTTAATTAGTTTTAAATGTTTGTTCATTTTGAGAAAGAGAGCAGGGGAGGAGCCGAGAGGGAGAGAGAGAATCCCAAGCAGGCCCTGCGTAGTCAGCACAGAGCCCGACACAGGGTTTGAACTCAGGAACCATAAGATTGTGACCTGTGCTGAAACTAAGAGTCAGATGCTTAACTGACTGAGCCACCCAGGTGCCCCCTTATTATTTTTAATTACACAAATAATCTTTTTAAAATCTGAAAAATATTAAAGGAGAATTAAAAGTCTCTTTTTATTTTTTTATTTTTTTAAATTTATTAATTTTTTTAAGTTAAATCCAAATTAGTTAGCACCTACTGCAACAATGATTTCAGGAGTAGATTCCTTAATGCCCCTTATCCATTTAGCCCGTCCCCCCTCCCACACCCCCTCCAGTAACCCTCTGTTTGTTCACCATATTTAAGAGTCTCTTCTGCCTTGTCCCCTCCCTGTTTTTATATTATTTTTGTTTCTCTTCCCTTATGTTCATCTGTTTTGTCTCTTAAAGTCTCTTTTGAGCTCTACCTCATTCTGGTTTTGTGGGGCCACCCCACACCTTGTTTTAATTTTCAAGTAAAAAGGAGTTTATAAACAACCTCAGTAAAACTATAGCTCTCATAAAAATGCATATTTAAAAAATTTTTTTTAATGTTTATTTATTTTTGAGACAGAGACAGAGTGTGAACAGAGGAGGGGCAGAGAGAGAGGGAGACACAGAATCTGAAACAGGCTCCAGGCTCTGAGCTGTCAGCACAGAGCCTGACTCAGGGCTCGGACCCATCAACCGTGAGATCATGACCTGAGCTGAAAGACGCTTAACCGACTGAGCCACCCAAGCAACCCTTTAATCAACAGTTTTTGTCTATCTCATTGAGCATTTTTTCCCCATTTTTTTTTTTTGCTAGGCAATGTGGTTAAAAGGTGAACAAGACATGAAATCTTAATCCCAACACCTTTTCTCAGCTTCATTCATCTGTTTCTAACCTTTGACTGGAAATCGCCAACTAGGTGTCCCAGGCACCAAAAAAAAGTAGGTGTCCAAAAAAAAGTTAGGCCACCTTAATTTGCTGTTTTTCGTAGAATGTGTACTTTTCAGTCATGTATGCCAGAAAACCTGGAGTCATTTTTATGTTTCCCACACTTGCTACATTTATCAGTCACCAAATCCTAAGTATTCCTGCTATGATACCCGACAGTTTTTCTCTTGTTCTCTCTCGTCTTTTCCACTCTTACAGGTTATATCCTAATTTAGACCATTATCTTCTGTCCAAACTATTACAATAGTCTTTTTATGTATATCAGCTTTACAGTAATTTCTCTGGACCTCAGTCTATTCTCCACACCAGAGTTAAAATATCTTCTTATATATATTATTATATATGTATACATAATTATATAAATAATAATAATACATATATAATAATTACACAGTAGAACAGATCAATGAAATCAGGAGATGGTCTTTGAAAAGATCAACAAAATTGATAAACTTTTACCCAGTCAAAAAAAAAAAAAAAATAGAGAGAAAGAAAGAATTCAAACAAAATCACAAATGAAAGAGGAGAAGTAACAACCAACATAACAAAATTCAATTGTAAGAGATTATTATGAAAAACTATATGCCAACAAATTGAACAACTTGGAGCAAATGGATAAATTCCTAGAAATATATAAAACTGAAGCAGAAAAACATAGAAAATTGAACAGACTGATTACCAGCAAGGAGACTGAATCAGTAATCAGAAAACTCCCAACAAACAAAAGTCGTGGAGCGGACAACTTCACAGGGAAATTTTCCTAAACATTTGAAGAGTTAATACTTCTCAAACTATTCCAAAAAATAGAAGAGGAAGGAAAACTTCCAAATTGATTCTATGAGGCCAGCATTACTCGAATGCCAAAACCAGATGAAGACTCCACTAAAAAGGGAGCTAGCTACAGGCCAGTATCTCTGATGAACATAGATGCAAAAATCCACAGCAAAATACAGTAAACAGAACCCAGCAATACATGTAAAAAAAATGTTGACCATAATCAAATGGCATTTATTTCTGGAATGGAAGAGTGGTTCAATAAAAGCCCTCATCTAAGTAGGGTTAGAGGGAACATATCTCAACATAAGAATCCACAGTGAACATCATACTCAAGGTGGGGAAATTGAGAGCCTTCCTCCTAAGGTCAGCAACAAGAGGATGATGTTCACTCTCACCACTTGTATTCAACATAGTACTGGACATAGTTCTAGTCACAGCAATCAGACAAGAAAAAGAAATAAAAGGTATCCATATTGCTAAGGAAGAAGTAAAAATTTCTCTATTTGCAGATAACATGACAGAATATATAGAAAGCCCTAAAGACTCCACCAAAAAACTACTAGAACTGGTAAATGAATTCAGTAAAGTTGCAGGATAAAAATCAATGTGCAGGGGCGCCTGGGTGGCGCAGTCGGTTAAGCGTCCGACTTCAGCCAGGTCACGATCTCGCGGTCCGTGAGTTTGAGCCCCGCGTCAGGCTCTGGGCTGATGGCTCGGAGCCTGGAGCCTGTTTCCGATTCTGTGTCTCCCTCTCTCTCTGCCCCTCCCCCGTTCATGCTCTGTCTCTCTCTGTCCCAAAAATAAATAAAAAACATTAAAAAAAAAAAAATCAATGTGCAGAAATCTGTTGCATTTCTTTATACTAATAATGAAACAGCAATAAAGAAAATTAAGAAGACAGTCCCATTTGCAATTCATGAAAAATGATAAGCTACCTAAGAATTAAACCTAGCCAAAGGGGTGAAAGACCTATACCCTGAAAACTGTAAAACTGTGATGAAAGAAAATGAAGACCTACACACAAAGGAATGGAAAGATTCCATGCTCATGGATGGGAAGAACAAATATTGGTAAAACATCTATACTACCCAAAGCAATCTACAGATTCAGCACAATCTCTACCAAAATACCAACAGCATTTTTCACAGAACTGGAAGAAGTAATTTAAAATTTGTATGGAACCACTAAAGACCTTGAATAGATAAAGCAGCCTTGAAAAAGAACAAAGCTGGAGGCATCACAATTCCAGACTTCAAGTTACATTACAAAGCTATAGTAACCAAAACAGTATGGTACTGGCACAAAAATAGGCACATAGACCAATAGAAGAGAATATAGAACCCATAAATAAACCCATAATTGTATGGTCAATTAATCTTGACAAAGCAGGAAAGAATATCCAGTGGGAAGAATGTCTTTTCAACAAATGGCGTTGGGAAAACTAGACAGCAACATGCAAAAGAATGAAACTGGACTGCTTTCTTACATGATACACACAAATAAATTCAAAATGGATTAAAGACTTAAATGAGACCTGAAACCATAAAAATTCTAGAAGAGAACACAGGCAATAACTTCTCTGACACCAGCCATAACAACATTTTTCTAGAGGTCTCCTGAGGAAAGGGAAACAAAAGCAAAAATAAACTCCTGGGACTATATCAAAACAAAAAGTTTCTACACAGCAAAGAAAACCATCACCAAAATTTAAAGGTAACCTATCAGCAACATCACTCATCATCAGGGAATGCATATCAAAACTACAGTGAGATATCACCTCATACCTGTCAGAATGGCTCAAATAAAAAACACAAGAAACAAGTGTTGGCAAGGATGTGGAGAAAAGGGAACCCACTTACATTGTTGGTGGGAAACCAAATTGGTGCAGCCCACGTATGGAGGGTCCTCAAAAAGTTAAAAATAGAACTACTCTACTATCCGCTATTTGCACTACTGGTATTTACCCCAAAAAATACAAAAAGAGGGATTCAAAGAGATACAGGAGTCCCTATTCAAAGAGATACATGAGTCCCTACTCAAAGAGATACATGAGTCCCTTATTGCAGCATTATTTACAAAAGTCAAGATATGAAAGCAACTCAAGTGTCCATCGACAGATGAGTGGACAAACAAGGTGTGGTATTTATATACGATGGAATATTATTCATCCATAAAAAGAATGAAATCTTGCCTTTGGCGATGATGTGAATGGATCTAGAGAGTATAATGCTAAGCAAGATAAGTCAGAGAAAAACAAATACTATATGATGTCACTCATATGTGGAATTTAAGACACAAAGCGAACAAGCAAAAGAAAAATTAAGAAGAGAGAGAAAGACAAACTAAGAAGCAGACTCTTAACTACAGAGAGCACACTGATGGTCACCAGAGGGGAGGTGGGTGGGGGGTGAGTGAAATAGATGATGGGGATTAAGGATGAACTCGTTGTGATGAGCACAGTAATGTTTTGAAGTGTTGAATCACTGTATTGTGCACCTGCATCTAACATAACACTGTATGTTAAACACGCTGGAATTAAAACAAAATCAAAAAACAATTATAGATAGATAGATAGATAGAAAGATATAGATATATATAAATATAGATATAGATATGCATACATATATATGCATATATATATATATATATATATATATATATATATATATAATATATATAGTCATGTATGGATAATGTGGCTTTTATGAATACCAGGACTAACCACAGTGCATTGTACTTCATGGTTTACTCATTGGTCTCCCCAATTATATTCCTTTATCAAACTTGTAGATCAGAGACTTTTCACATGTATGTAGTCTTCTCTGTGTCAGGTACCCACCAGGCTGCCTGCTCAAATTAAGTAGATACTAAGTTTGTGAGTGAGTAAACGTTCTGTCTGTTTCAAAATGTGTTGTATGACACATGATTCTGTATTGTCAGTCTTCACTGATTCTTGGAGAATCAGTGGGGCCAAAGGTGTACACTTTGTAAAGTTGTTTCTGTAGGCTGCTAATCCTGGAGGAATGTATCTGTTTTATGTATTTTACATAGATGTGTGTGTTTCCATACCCAATGGGAGAATTGGGGAAAAAACACTATGTGGACTTGCAAGCCATCTTTATATTAGATGGGTATAATAAATATAAAGCAGAATAAAAGTTTAAGATAATCTCAAGAACAAAAAAAATGAGTAATTAGAATGTACCATTTATTGGGTAAATTTGCTTCTAGACTCTGGGCAAGTGACCAAGAACCTTAAGATGTATTATGCCCGTGTGTTCAATTAGAGCAGGCACATAAAATCCTTCTGTTGTTTCCTTTTGTGTTGATTTATTTTAAGGTAATTTAATTCCCATGGATACTTTACTGTAATCTTTAAAAATATCTTACATTTTCAGTCTGTCGTAAAGTTCATTGATTGCCTCTGCATATATTGCCTCGTTTTAAACAAGTTCAGACCCTGTGCATTATCATAAGTGAGGAACGGTGTATACAGAAAGGTTTGTCTAAGACCACCAGGGTGAAGAAGTATTAGATGATCTAGATCAACTCCAAGGTTAGTTGTAGTTCTATTAAATAATTTCAGCATCTCAACAGTTAAAAGGGCATCCAGCAATGTAATTGTGATGATAAAACCTTCAGTTCTAAATACCTTTGTGTGTTACACACATTAGAGTTATTTAGTATAAATCTCTGACAACTTCAGCTGAAACTCAGAAAAGCTGAATTAGTAATAACTAGAATGTCCTTTTCTTATGGCAGCTACCAGTCCCATCAGTACCTTCTATTCTAAATAGACCAACATAGCTGGGATCAAAGCCAATGCCTTCTGTATTTGTTTTCTTCTTCTGCCATGACAGATTGCCACAAGTTTAGTGGCTTAGAAAGCAAAAACTCATTATCTTACACTTCTGGAGATCAGAAGTCTGGTAGGCATCTCCCTAGGCTAACAGTCATTTGTCAGTAGGGCTTCATCCCTCCCTGGAAGGGAGGTTCCTTTCCCTGTCCTTTTCCAGCTTTGAGAGGCCACCCGCATTCCTTGCCTTGTGGTTCCCCTCTTCCAAATTCAAAGATACTAACTGTCCATCTCTTCCATAGTGTCCTCTCCCTCTCTGGCCACATCTAGTAAAGGGTCGTCTTGTTGATGGCTTTGTGTGATTAGATTAGGCCCACCTGGGTAGCACAAGATAATCTACCTCAGAGTCTTTAACATTCATCGCTTTTGTGCTGTAAGATAACATCTCAGTTTCCAAGGATCAAAACATAAACATGTTGTTGGAACCCTTTTGTTTGTTTGTTTGTTTGTTTGTTTGTTTGTTTTTTTACCTACCATGCCTTCTAATCAAAATAGAGAAATGGTTTGGGGAAGGATGAGAAGGAGTTAAAAACAGTGTATAAAGCAGGTAATGAACAGATAATCTGTTCTATGTTTTTTTTAACTTTGATAATAGATTAAATGAGCTTCAAAAAAGAATTTAAATAATTTTGGAATTAATTATATAGTCACTGTCATTTCAGGGGAAGAAAAGATGGACAAGAAAAATCATTGGAACATCACCTACTTTTAGGGAAATGTCTATCAACGTTAGTAAAGTTCTATTCCATTATTCCAACTGATATTTAGGGGCTCAGTTGTACCTATATACCCCCAGACTCCACCCACCGCAGATGCTGACTGACTCTGGAGGCTTTTGATGGGGTTCAGAATTCTGCTTTTTAACAAACACATCAGGTGATTCTGATGACTACGTCCATTTCCTGGCGCACTTGAGAATGTGCTGCTGTAGTGTTGATTTCTTCACCACTGGAGCCAAAACAGCTGAATCACTCTAACTGGAATGGGAAGCTATTACCCTGGAGAACATATATTATTCAAAAGTGACATTTAGCATGAGATAGCACAAAATAGAATTTTAAGCTAATGTAAATAGAATGGGGCTTGTGAAAAATAGAATTTTTTGATCATTTACTACAACTTTTCTGTCATTTAAAGATTGTGTACAATTAGAATGAGTTGTATAATCATCAATTTTGCCCTTTATTCCAAAGGTGGTTATTGACTGTCCACTCTACACATAAAACCGAGCCAAGTGCTGTGGGAGGATCACACGAGAATTTTCAGCAGCCACACCTTTACAAAGTATATCCGATCTTACTCATTCTGCATCAATTCAAGGAGAAAGGCACTTCTTTACATTAATGGAAAAATGAAGTTAATATAGCTCATAAGTTACTAAACAAAGTATTTGTTTTAATATTACTATATTTGGTTTACTATAAATATAATATAAATTGAAGGACCCTTTCTAATGCTAAATCCCAACTATGAAACTTTTCCAAGTGGACAAGACCAGTGGTCCCAGCAAATATAGTTTGACTTCTTAACTTGGAATTCAGAACAACTTTCTGATGCAGGGCTCAATATTGATCTGTAATGGCAATGATAATGGTATCCTCAAAGTCAAATCGTTGGTTTTATTTTGTTTTACTGGATTATCACTTTTTATTTTAACCAGAGTTGCAGTCATCCTCATGAGTTAGTTCACCTAAGTACTATAACAATATATGTTGGGGCACCTGGGAGGCTCAGTTGGTTAAGCATCCAACCTCAGGTCATGATCTCACAGTTCATGGGTTCGAGCCCTACGTCAGGCTCTGTGCTGACAGCTCGGAGCCTGGAGCCTGCTTGGGATTCTGTGTCTCCCTCTCTTTCTCTCCCTCCTCTGCTCACACTCGCTCTCTCTCTCTCAATATGTTTATGTTAAATAAACATAAAAAAAAGAAACAATACATGTAAATTAATTAAATGATTCATTATTGGGAAAATTAAATTACTTTTTCTAATTTTTGATTCTTTTCATTGATACAAAATTCCTTTTTTCTACCATGTTTTACTTACCAGTTTTTCCATACACACACGTAGTATAGATATGTTATTTATTAAATACCAGAATTTATTCAACACTTTATTTTTTGAAAAGGTCACATTATTTCCTTATAGCCAAATGAGCTTTCTTAGTTGGAAATGAATTGGATAGTTCCCTCAAGTTCCCTATATTCTAATATACCCCTTAGAATAATTCTAAACTTGTATGTGGCTGGAAGGACCTGTACCATCTAAGTCCTACTCAGCTCTCCAGTCTTGCTGCTTGCCACTTAGCTCCACCCACCCAAGTTCTAGCTCATGTAATTCAGGTGGTGAAGCCACGTTCTCTGTACCTTCTGTGGACCTGTGTGCATCCTTTTCTAAGCCAACAACAAGCGACTCTTTCTCCATATCTTGCCTGGACACCTACCATGTTATTTTCAGTCCTCAAATATTTCCTGATGGAAGCCTTCTGTGACACACCACATCCAGATGACAGCCTCGCCTACATTTTCCCATGACGTCACCGTAACTTACCATCTCATCCATCTCATAGTAGGCACTTGCTTATGTCATCCCTCCACCATGAGCTTGTTGAAGGTGGACCCCAGGAATAAATTAACCAAAAGAAATACTGTCCTATGTGCTGAAACTATAGAGGCAACTGAGACTAGAGGCCTGACTCCCAGTAGCTCACCATATAATGGAACAAAGTAATTATCAACACAGATTGAAGTGTAATAATAAGGTAGGTGACATTAAGAGCAAACTGGGCATATGTAAATCAGTGGGTACAGAGATATGTCCCCTGACCATCGCATTGAAGTTGACAGAATGTAAAACAAGAAGGAACCCCTTGTAAGATGATAGAAAAAAGAGGAATGTTTTCTTCTATATGAAAGATAGCAGTTGTACTACTCACTCCTCCTTTCTGTAGGATTTGGAAAGGACTTCTGTCCATTCTCTAGGGGTGTTAGGAATCATAACAAGATAGCAGCTCATAATTTACTGCTCTCGTTCACCGCACATTCACCGCACAAGAGATGACTCTATTTGAAGTTCCCCATTTTATTTAAAAATAAACTTGGGGGCACCTGGGAAGCTCAGTTGGTTAAGCATCTGACTCCTGGTTTCAGTTCAGGTCATGATCTCGTGGTTCATGAGTTTGAGCCCCAAATCAGGCTCTGAGCTGACAGTGTAGAGCCTGCTTGGGATTCTCTGTCTTCCTCTCTCTCACTCTCTCCCTGCCCCTCCCCCATTCTCTCTCTCTCTCTCTCTCTCTCTCTCTCTCTCTCTTTGTCTTAAAATAAATAAACTTTAAAAAATAAAAAATAAATTAAATAAAAACGAAGTTAGACACAACTTTTGTTTAATTAAAGATAGAAAGATATTCAAAACGCATGAAGTATTATTATATTCAGAATTTTTATCACTGATGAGACAATTCCTTAAAGTTATCCACATCAAATTACCAGATCAATTAAATATAGTTTTAAAGGCTAACCACTTTAAATTGGAGATTTATATCTAATATTTTAAAATTTAAGGGGACTTTAATGTGTTTCTGGATTTTTTTAAATCTACTGAGAGTCAAAGAAAGGAATTTTTGACAACGATCTACATATGCAATCAATTTTGTGTTACACTTTATATATGAAGGGTAATGTGTTACTTACCTGAAAAATGTATAAAGCATGGAAAATGTGAAAATATATGTGGAAGTGGAGAATTAGCTCTTTAAGTATTTCCTCTAATAGTGAAATACTCTACCAACATATTGTAGTCAGGTTTATGGAATGTGTATATATTTTGATAACCTGTAAATTCCATGGCATGTTAATGTTTTACCAGGGAGTAAATCAATTCTATAATTAATTTTAGCAATGCTGGGTTAGGATGAGTTTAGCAAAGTAGTTGATAGATGTGTATGAGTATGTAGAAGGGGAGAGGTCAGTTTTCACATTTATTTAAACTAGTCAAGCCTGTGTCTCCATAGCTTTCTAGCTGCTTGATGATTTAGAAACCCATCTGCCCAGGATGATTTTTGTATTGACTTAGTTGAAAGGAAAAGGATAGAGCAGACCCCCTCTGAGGATAATAGTAACACTGGCCAAATATAAGCTGTATTATAATTCGGTCGTGGACAAAAATGATGAATTTCTATGCAGTTGGACCACATGGCTCCCATATGACTTCAAATTTGAAATTGTCTGCATAAACAGTGAACCCCATTATTCTAGCATTTCCATTAAGTTGCATATCATACCTGAGATGCCTCAGTACATTATCATTGTTATTACTTTTGCACATTTAAGCTGTGCATTGAAAGAAAAAGCTACTTTCCGAGTTTAGAAAAGGGACAAGAAAGAAGAAATTGCCAGAAGACTGGCAACATAAAACAAACTTATTACTCCATGAAAAATAAAACAAATGCCGATTCAGGGAGGAAACTCAGTTGTAAAAATCAAAACCTCTGTAGCACAAGGCCCTCATCTTACAGATGAAAGTGTTAACCTTCTCTTCCTAATCCTCAGAGACTTGTAAAGAATTGAAGATATAAGTACCTATGTAAAAAAGGAAATTGCTGCATGGAGACCATTTTTAAAGTACTACAAGAGCTCCTTGGGGGACATGTTCTTACAGTAGCTGACAGGCAGAGGGTTCACGTTCTTTTCAAGATTTTCATTATAGCTGTAACTCAGGAAATCTAGTCAATTAATGGCACAGGCTTTGGGTTGGTTTCTACTTTCAAGTAATTAGGTATGAATTGATGGCAACATGGGCCAAATTCCCATGAGTCATTGCTTCCCCGTTGTGTTGTTGCTGTCTTTGTAAAAAGCTACCTGCCATTTATTTATATGAAAAAAAAATTTTTTGTGTGTGTGATTCTCATGACCCAGTTTAATTCTTAAAAGAAATCTGCACATTTTAAATTCCATAAAAATGTAATTACTTGAGTCATCTCCTTATTGACGTGGTCAAAGAGTAATGGTTCTAATACTTAGGATTCAGAGCACAATCTCTTGACCAGTAAGTAGATTCAACTAATCTCTACAGTTTCTGTTGCTTAATTTTTAAGAAAAAACTTTGAAGTAACATAACTTGACACTTAAAAATTCTATCTCAGGGGTCATACTCTTCCCCAATTGGAATTCGATTTTTCTCTTTGAACTATTTTCTTAAGAACAAGGATTATCAAACAGTAGAGTCAATACCCAATTAGTTTCAGTGTTTCCTAGAATCCTGAACTCAGAAAACGTGTCTCTGTAATGTTTAATTGCCTATAATAGTTGAATGGCTTATCATGTACTGTCTTTTATCTTTTTTGAATCTAAAGACCTTTCTTTTTAAATTTGGGATCAAAGTTTTTGGGAAATATGAGTATTTACATATTATGATATTAATACTATTTCAATTATCCAATTTAAAAAATGAGAAATTTAGACATATTCCAGATACGTCATTTGTTTCTAGGCTGATGTAGTGATTCTAAGGACATGATACCAGTGTATATACAAAACCTGATCAGTACACTTCGATCCCCTCACATCAGTCTCCTCACATGTATAAATTTATTAATTTATTCAATAAGTATTAAATGAACACCAATGAACCAAGTAAAATATGTCAGGCATAAGGGATGTATTCATAAATAAAATATAGAATATTCTTTTAAAACCATAATGTATCATAAGCATATTAAATATTGGAAAGAGTAAAAGGAAGTAGGCGAGTGCTTTTACTACTGATGGATGTAAAAATTGTTACAGCCGCTGTATAAGGAAATCTGGTAGTACACAACATAATTAACAATATATGCCATGTTCCCTAGGAACCATCTCTTGGGGTCCACCCCAGAAAAATACCTGCACAAGTACACAGAAGGCAGTTTCAGTATTTCACTGCAGAATTGTTTGTAGAGAAAATGGAGAGACAAACCAAATGTCCTTCCATCAATAATGGCCAAACAAACCATTTCATACTTGCAACAATACCAAAGTATAACAAGTTTCTATTGGCTTATAGAATATATTAATTAGATAGCTTATATGTTTAAAATATTTATAAAAAAATAAATCAAGGTATCTACAGGTTGTATGTATACAAACATGCATAGGAAGAAATTAAATAATGTTTCCACGAACTGATGGTCATAGTTCCCTGGAAAGAAAGAATGGGGCCTGTGGGTAATGGTAAAAGTGGACCTTAGCACTATTTCTCGCATGATAATATAATATTTGTGAAATTAAAAATAAATAGTAAGGGGTACCTGGGTAGCTCAGTCGGTTGAGCCTCCCACTTTGGCTCAGGTCATGATCTCATAGTTGGTGAGTTCAAGCCCCCTATCAGCCTCACTGCTGTCATTGCAGAACCTCCTTTGGGTCCTCTGTCCCCCTCTCTCTCTGCCCCT
Source organism: Neofelis nebulosa (assembly GCF_028018385.1). NCBI lineage: Eukaryota > Metazoa > Chordata > Mammalia > Carnivora > Felidae > Neofelis > Neofelis nebulosa. Next base: position 3,511,899 of record NC_080791.1, read on the forward strand.
CGCATGCATGCGCTCTCTCTCAATAATAAACATTGAAAACAATAGTAAAAATAAAGTTGGGTGTGATGAATATAACTATGGAAGCATGCATGTTTAATGTCATTGAAGACCAGGAAGTGACTAATTTTGGATAGCATTAGAGCAGAGAAATAGTTCACATTATTGGGGTCAACAGATATTTGTTAATTTCATATACAACCTGGTGTGTGCTACCTTCCAGAATATGTTACCAATCTGTATCTTCATTACAGTTTTCATGGAGATAGGATAGAGGTTTTTAAAAAATTTTTTTTAATGTTTATTTTATTTTTGACAGGGAGAGACAGAGCATGAGCGGGGGAGGGGCAGACAGAGAGGGAGACACAGAATCCCAAGCGGGCTCCAGGCTCTGAGCAGTCAGCACAGAGCCCAATGCAGGGCTCGAACTTACAGACCGCGAGACCCGAGCCAAAGTCGGACGCTTAACCAACTGAGCCACCCAGGTGCCCCAGGATGGAGGGTTTTTGAAGTCTTTCCCAGAGCAGAACTTCTCACATTGCCTTTCAGACGCTGCTCACCCCAAAGTCTCACAGTGACCAGCTGCTAGACAGGTCTTTCTCTCCCCTCCCAGCCCCTGCTGCTTCCTCTCTGGCATCCTCCTTTCTGGTCCTGTGAACCTCATGCAGCCATCTCTTACCAAAAGCTTCTCGCTATCACCACAATCTGTCTATCACAGTGTCATCTGGGAGTTCAAGTATCCTGTCCTTTAGTCTGCTTTTCTAATGAGGAAAAGCTCTCCCTGGAATTCTGACTACTGAAACTCTTGACCTTATTATGCATTGTATCTGCAAAACATCATACCAGGTGTCCTGACTACAAAGTGAGTCAGATACAATCCCATCTTCAGAGGCTTCATGTCTAGGAGAGGGAAACAGACAGGTTGACCAGTAGTGTACTAACATTGTATAAATGTAGTGATAGGAGTAGGCATCGACCACACAGGGGTATGGTTAAATTTAAGTGGCAAGGATGGAAAAAGTTTCATAGAGGAGGTGATGTTAAATTTCATTTTTTGTTTGAGTATAGTCGACACACAAAGTTATATTAATTTCAGGTGCACGACATAGTGGTTCAACTTCTCTATATATTATGCTTTACTCATTGTTAGTGTATCTGCCATACATCACCATACAACGCTATTAAAATATCACTGACTGTATTTTCTATGCTGTGTCTTCTATTCTCATGAAGTATTCATTCCCTATGTGAAAGCCTGTATCTCCTGCTTCCCTTATCCATTTTGTCCATCCCCCACCCGTCTTCCATCTGGTAACCATTAATCTGTTCTCTGTATATATAGGTCTGATTCTGATTTTTCTTTGTTTATTCATTTGCTTTTTTAGACTCCACATATGAGTAAAATCATATGGTGTTTGGCTTTCTCAGTCTGACTTATTTAACTTAGCATAATTCCCTCTAGGTCTGTCCATGTTGTCATAAAAGTACAATCTCATTCTTTTTAAAGGCTGCTTATATTCCATTGTATATATATACCCATCTTCTCTATCCACTGATCTGTGGTGGATCCTTGGGTTGCTTCCATATCTTGGCTATTGTAAATAATGATGCAGTACACATAGGAATGCATATATCTTTCTGACTTGGTGTTTTCATTTTCTTTGGGTTAATACTCAGTAGTAATTATTTTTAATTTTTTTTTTGAGGAATCTCCATACTGTTTTCCACAGTAGTTGTACCAGTTTGTATTCCACCAGGAATGCACAAAGATTCCTTTTTCTCCACATCCTCACCAACACTTATTACTTCTTCTCTTTTTGATTTTAGCCATTCTGACAGGTGTAAGGTGGTATCTCCTCATGGTTTTGATTTGTATTTCCCTGATGATGAGTGATATTGAGCATCTTTTCATGTGTCTGTTGGCCATCTGGATGTCTTCCTTTGAAAAATGTCTATTCAGGTCCTCTGCCCATTTTTAATCTAGTTGTTTGGTTTTTTGGTGTTGAGTTGTATAAGTTCTTTATATACTTTGGACATTAATCCTTTATGAAAAGATAAATCATCTGTAAATATCTTCTCCAATTCAGTAGGTTGCCCTTTTGTTTTGTTGATGGTTTCCTTCACTGTGCAAAAGCTTTTTATTTTGATGTAGTCCCAATAGTTTTATTTTTGCTTTTGTTTCCCTTGCCTCAGGACACATGTCTAGAAAAATGTTGCTGTGGCCAATGTCAAAGATATTACTGCTCATGTTTTCTTCTAGGGTTTTTATGGTTTCTAGTCTCACATTTAGGTCTTTTATCTATTTTGAGTTTATTTTTGGGTATGATCTTAGTTCATTCTTTTGCATGTTGCTGTCCTGTTTTCCCAACACCATTTGTTGAAGAGATTGTCTTTTCACCCATTGTATTTTCTTGCCTCATTTGTCATGCACTAATTGATCACATAAGGGCAGTTTTACTCCTGGCCTCTATTCTGTTCCATTGATCTGTGTGTCTGTTTTTGTGCCAGTACCATACTGGTCTTATTACTGCAACTTTGTAATGTATCTCAAAACTCAGAATTGTGATACCTTCAGTTTTGTTTTTCTTTCTCAAGATTGCTTTGGGTATTGGAGGTCTGTTGTTGGTATCATACAAATTTTAGTATTATTTGTTCTAGTTGTATGAAAAGTGTCGTTGGTATTTTGATAGGGATTGCAATAAATATGTTACTTTGGCTAGTATAGACATTTTAATATTTGTTCTTCCAATCCATGAGCATGGAATATCTTTCTATTTGTTTGTATTATCTTCAAATTCTTTCATCAGTGTTTATAGTTTTGAGTGCAGACCTGTTACCTCCTTGGCTAAGTTTATTCCTAAGTATTTTTATTCTCTGGTATAATTCTAATTGGAATAATTTTCTTAATTTCTCTTTCTGCCTTTTTGTTATTAGTGTATAGAAACACTACTTATTTCTGGGTATCAATTTTGTATCCTATGGCTTTACTGAATTCATTTATCAGTTCTAGTCATTTTGGGGGGAATATTTAGCATTTTCTATATGTAGTAACATATCATCTGCAAATAGTGACAGTTTAACTTCTTTACCAATATGGATTCCTTTATTTCTTTTCCTTGTCTGATTGCTGTGGCTAGGACTTCCAGACCTATGTTGAATAAAAGTGGTGAGAGTTGACATCCTTGTCTTGTTCCTGACCTTAGACAAAAAACTGTTAGTTTTTCCCCATTGAGTGTGATGCTAGCAAGGGTTTTATTATATGTCCTTTATTATGTTGAAGTATGTTCCCTCAACCCACTTTGTTGACAGTTTTTGTCACGAACAGACGAACAGATGCTGAATTTTGTCAAATGCTTTTTCTGCCTCTATTGAGAAGATCATATGATTTTTTTATCAGAGAAGATGACATTTTAAGTGCTTATTTTAAAAGAGCAAGTAATGCTTTTTCTGGGCCCTGAAGGATGAGCTAAATGATTTAGCTCAAAGAATATATTTTAAAAACAAGAGAAATGTTTAAATACTTTAGTATTGCTAGAGAAAAGAAGTCTTGGGGAGAAGTGGAGGGAAATGAATTTTCCCCCTTTGCATATCTGCTGTTGAATACTTGGTTATTACATATGAATATAAATAAATTGCATAGGTCACATGTTTTTAATGAGCAAAACATGCTTTCAGTTTTCAAAATTCAGTTACTCTAGCCATATAATTTATAAAGCACGAAAGAAGCTCAGTATAATGTTACTGGTAAATAAATATATGTGAAAAAATCATTGAGTTAAGATAAAATTATTGCTTTCACTATTTGCAAATGAGTGGCAACTGAGTGATCCAGTCTTTCTAATTTGTATTTGTCTTTAGAATAGTTGTGAAGTTAATAATTAAGCTAAAAAACCTTAAGGACAACATGCTTTGCAGCAATCCGTGTAACTCTGTGGTATGCCCTCTGGTGAATTACAGAGAAGGATGAAGCGATAACTACAGTCAAGCAATGTACTCTTGATATTTGTAATGTTAACCGGGCAAGTGGTTAACTGGGCGAAGGGAAATGGAGGTGGCATTCTCCTAATTTTTTTGTACCAGGAAACATTCCCAATGAACTTCACGACCAGTTAATAAAATACCATCAGATGAAGAAGATGCCAAAACCAGGAAGTAACTGACACAGTAGAACTAGCAGTTTTTTCAAAAGGAATTTACAAATTTAAACACAGAAGCATTTGATCCAAGTAGTCCGTCCCTAAACTAAAACAAAGGAGAACTTCGACTTAGAACCCAGAGAACATCCTGGATGGTATAACTGTCTTTTCATGTAATCTAGTTCACCACCCATCAGAGTCCTTGGCTGCCATACCCTGTTTTCCCTTTGAACTTAAAAAAATAGCACAGCCATGCAGGGATTTCACTCTGAAAAGAAGATCACATTTGAACTGAGACCTGCATGAGAGGAAGGAACTAGCACACAAAGATGTACAGAAAGAATTGTAGATTCAGGAATCCGCTGTTGCAAAGGTCACCGTGGCCAGTGTGCATGAACAGTAGGGATATTACTAACCGGTCAGGTCCCAGAGGCAGGTAGACCGTGGAAGTAATTGCACTCGTGGTGAGGAGCCTGGATTTGTTCTACTCCATCACCTGTTTGCACCTCCCATAAGCCTATCTGTATGTTTCTTGAGTGCAGAGACCATCTCGTCTCCTGGTATGTCACCAATGGTCCATGCTGCCCCTAGTGTAAATTAGACACTAAATAAATATTTATTGGATGAAATAATTGATGAACAACCTCTTTGATTTGATTTGGTACTTCCATATGTAATTCTTTTTCAAGCATGCACTTTAGAAAATATTGTAGTGTGTACAGCAAGCTCTTTTGAAGCCAGGATTTGGCTCACTGACAATAATAAGAAAGTCCTCTATGAGTATATGTAAAATTCAGGTGAGGGCCCAATTGTGCCCACTATTTTAAGCAAATCTGTCTCAGCTTTGATTATGATGTCTCTCTTCTCAGGGGAGCAGTAATGGGCTTTGCCCATTATCTTGATCATTAGTGAGCAAGCCTTTCATAAGATTAAAGACAGGGATAATAGTTGAAAATGGTTCTTGCTTGTTTTATTCACTTTAATTCTATATTTAATTGGGAAAGCTAATGCTTTTCTTTCAGCTTTCTATTTATAATAGTTGCCTCGTGAATGCAGTATGGTTTTTGACACTTCATGTAAGCAGAACTGAATTTGTACTCTACATTTGTTTAAGCAACTCTCATAACCTGCTGCTGCATGAAAACGTTCTGTGTGTGGTCTCCAGAATTCACCTCTGAATTTCAGCTTGTGAAATTAATTTCTTCTGAGTGTTTTTCCACAGAAGCTTCTCATTGAAATTGCCATTGAGACTGATATCAGTGAAGCATATCGAGAAAGTATGGCTAGATGAGACTCTGAATAAGCCATTCCAGGATAATTTTCTCAAATATCTTCAGGCTAAAAGCATTCTATTTGCAGAAATAAATAAAAAGGAGCTAATATTTAATCATGAAGGGTAAGATGGAAGGTTTTTGGGAAATGGAGGGGTCACAAGTGAGCAGAAAAATGTAGTTAATTTTCCCACTTGAAGAGATTCCAACCCTGAGTCATCAGAATGCCTTGGAGAACATTTAAAAAAAAAGGGGGGGGGGAGATTTGGAGGTTCCACTAAGGAAATTCCAATTCAGCTGATCTATTAGTCACAGTTCTCCAAAGAAACAGAACCAAATGAATGTGTATTTATATATAGAGAAAAAGATTTATTTTAAGGAATAAGCTCACATGATTTTGGAGGCTAGCAAATCCAAAATCTGCAGGGCAGACCAGCAGGCTGGAGACCCAGCGAAGAACCATATTGCAGTTAATTTTCAAAGGGTGTCTGCTGGCAGAAGTCCTTCTTCACTGAGGGAAGTCAGTCTTTGTTCTATTAAGGCTTCAACTGATTGGACGAGGCCCACTTTATTCAAAGTCTGTTGATTTAAATGTTCATCTTTTTCAAAAAAAAGACACCCTCACAGAAACATTCAGCATAATTTTATCCACCATATGGCATCTGTGGCCCAGCCAAGCTGACACATAAAATTAAGTATCACGAACCCATCCCGTGTCAATGTGGCATCTCGATGTATCCCTAAGTCATAGTTAAACTTTGAATAAAGACAATCACATCATACTTCTGCCTAACATGGACAGCTATCCTGCATACACCTGAAAATGACTAACACTCTCCCAAGAAATAATGCAAAGTTCTTGAGTGATATTTACTCCTTTCTTGACATCCTACAATGTACACAGTTGGGTGTAAAGTTAGTAGTACTTAAATGCTATGATAAGAAGTCTGTGTATTTCATGTTATATAATAGGATGTGAGAAGACAGAAAACAAAGATAGTATATGTAAATGTAAACACAGACACAAATATATTTATAAGAAAATAAAGTACTTAAATGACAACTACTTGTTTCTATAACTAGCCATGTGGCCATAGCTGGTATTTTACTGCAACACACACTTCCAGTGGTCATGCTTCTTTACCTGATGGCGTAACCCAAACCTTCCTTCCTGAGACATAGATATTTGGGTACTGTGTGATACAACCATTCAAGTTTCATAGGTGCTTCTAACTAAAGGCAGATTTCTTCTCGACTTCGGTGCTGTTTCCAATATATTAAAAAGGAAATACCATCACTGGCAAGAACCAGTGAACAGATTGGAGTGTTCCATTCCTCATCTCTTTCCAGGTTAGAATCCCTCAGTGGTCAAAACAGGACATTTCTTTGAGATCTCTAATTTTAGCGACAAGTACAGGTAGAACCAAAGTTTTATTTGCTTTAAGTAATAGTGCTTTTTAATGACTTTCTCTTGAGTAAAATGGGTAATATTAGGATCATATGCTGCTCTTTTCACCTTTTGATCTAAGTAATTCTGGTCTCACTAGAAACTCCAGGGGTTGCCTGGGTGGTTCACTCGGTTAGGTGTCCGACTTCAGCTCAGGTTATGATCTCGTGGTCCATGAGTTCAAGCCCCACAACGGGCTCTGCGCTGACAGCTTGGAGGCTGGATCCTGCTTCTCCCTCTCTCTCTGCCCTTCCCCTGCTCATGCTCTGTTTCTGTCTCTCTCTCTCAAAAATAAATAAACATTAAAAATTTAGAAAAAAAGAAACTCCAGTATAATCAATGTGTTCAGAAGGCAGTAGGTAAGATCTAGCTACTTAGTAGTGGGATTGAAGCAGATAGCAAAAGCTCACTTCTTGGATAGAGTTATGGTGAGCCCTGTTCCCACTTACACTTCCGGCTTTGAGCATTACCTGATCCTGTACTCAGAAAACAGTCATGATCACCTTTTTTTCTGTCTCATGCTTTTGTTTTAACTCAGTGCCATAGTTGGCTCAGATGATTAATTAACCAATGCTACAACTCAGAGAAGAGCGAAGCTTGGTATCCTGACACTAATCTCTAGGAAATGAGTGTCACCTTCTCAGTAATGAATGATTTGGACCAGTGATGTAGTTGTCTTGAGCAAAAATTGTATGCTTAAACTGATGATCCATGCGCCTGCTGTGAGGAATGACAAAACCTTCACCCCTCATATGAAAATATCCCAGGAGCCATCCATTATCTTTGATAGGTCAAATATATCCTATTCAGAGGGGGAAAAAATCTATCACCTAATATTAATTGTACCCCTGAAATCCATGAGCCATTTATAATAATGGTAGGTCCTGGATTTTTTCCAGTCTTAGAACTCTAAGGAAATAAATTAATAAGCTAAAATTAAAACATTTAAGATAGAGTAAGTATAAGAAATAAGAAAATCCCTATTTTTTTCTATGTACATTAAAATGTATATTAATTTTTTAGGCATATCATTCAGTGATATGTAATAACATTTATATGTTAAATTTGTATGGCACTTGATAATTTGCAAATGAATCAGACAGCTCCTAAACTGATAAGGCATAGGCTAATATTAATTAATTGTTTCCTCTGCTCATACTCATAATTAATGTGAAACAGCACATAATTAGTATCTTGGGCACTTTAAAAATGTATACTTTGAATGGAAAATGTGTGACAACAGAGAAAATGCACCCAAACTTGGGATTAAGCTTAAAACCAATTGATTGTGAATCAATTATGAAATATTTTCATCTGTTTTTATATATAAAATGTGATTCATGGAAATATTTGTTACTATTTTCTACTATTTCTCTGATACAAAAAGTAAAATAAAAAATAAGAATCCTTGCTTGATTCCCACCATCTTTATCACATAATACATGATACATTGATCTGATGATTGGAGCATAATTTTGGACAATACAGGGTTGCCCAGTACAATATTCTTATGAAAAAAGCAGGGCAGGGAATAACTAAAGTCTTCAAGACCAAAGGAAAGAATGAAAAGGGAGAAAGCAGAAGATATAGAAGAAATGGAAATAAGTGCATATTCTTGGAATGGAAGTTTGCTACCCAGAATGTTTCAAGGGAAACCTAGTGTCAGAAGTATGACCCATTTTGTGTTTCACAATACTCTTAGCTTAAGAATTTTACTGATAGTGTACAGATTGGAAGCATGGTGGTTGCATGATTTGTATCATTACACCAGGGATCAGTTACAACTTGCACAATCCTGATGTTCTAAGTCTCAGTCATTTATTTGAGTGAAGGAGTTTCCTTTCGTTTCAAATGCTAAAATATAATTATATGAAGACTATGTTGGCTTAGACCACACTGATAAAGAAAATAAAACAAAGCACAAAGACAAAACAAAACAAAACACCACCTTAGGTGATTTCCTTTTCTGAGTAAAAATAAGGTAAATAAATGTAAGATGGAAACAAAAGTCTATATTCCTCAATCTGATTTCAAAGAAGAAAGAAAAAAATTTGGCTTACTTAAACCCTGCCTATTCTAAAGGTGGGCACATTGGAAATAGCATTAACATTTTTAGGATTGTTAATATTGTTTAAATTGATGCATGCTTATTTTTTAATGCAGTAGGAAATAATGCATCACTGATATTCTCATAAGGAAAGTTTATTTTTATTTATTTTTTTTTTTTGGGACAGAGAGAGACAGAGCATGAACGGGGGAGGGGCAGAGAGAGAGGGAGACATAGAATCGGAAACAGGCTCCAGGCTCTGAGCCGTCAGCCCAGAGCCTGACGCGGGGCTCGAACTCACGGACCGCGAGATCGTGACCTGGCTGAAGTCGGACGCTTAACCGACTGCGCCACCCAGGCGCCCCAGGAAAGTTTATTTTTTGAGAAAATTCTCTATCTTAGTAACTTATAAAGATTGCTTAATATTTGGTGTATGCTTTGTTCTCCATAAGTCATTTAAAGATTTGGAATTTTGAATAACTATTTGCATAGATTCATCTTGTGAGTAAAAAAAATAATATGAAGGATGTCCTCTCTGAAAAAAAAAAAAAAAGGACAATATTCCTTGTATGTCTGAGCGGCAGCACTTATGGTTAGGTGACACATCTCTGTATTGATTATCTGCCAACCAGATTGTTTTGAGTCTGTGGTTTTGTCGCCAAAATGGAGGCTACAAAAGAAGGAAGGAAGGAAGGAAAGGAGGAAGGGAGGGAAGGAGGGAAAGAATGAAGGAAGGGAGGGAGAAAGGAATGAAGGAGGGAAGGAAGGAAGAAGGAGGAAGAGAGGGATGGAAGGAAGAAGGAATGAAGGGAGGGAGGGAAGGAAGGAAGAGAGGGAGGGAAGGAAGAAGGAGGAAGGGAGGGACGGACGAAGGAAGGAAAAGAGGGAGGGAGGAAGAGAGAAAAATGAAAAGAGAAAAGAAAAAACAGTAAAGAGGAGTTCCCCTTCTTTACTCAGCCAGAATGTTGAAGTATGTATCAGCCTCTCTATCCTCAGAAATGTGATGGCACTTCATTAACATGAGGTTTGCAGCCAAAGCTCTGATTTTCAAAATAAAATATAAACATGAAATGAATTCGTGATCAAACTTACCAAGCCCCTGGCTTGAAATCACTGCCAAATTGGCTCTGTGATAGCACCAAAATATTATGTTAAATCCTATGGACTTGCCATTTTGACCATCACCACTGTCAAATACCAGCACTTTCCTGTCACCCAACCAAATAGAAGAGTTGTAGTTAAGTAGGGTGTACATAGGGACAAGCAAGTGACAAGCTGGTCTGCTAATAATTCTTAATTACATAACAGAGAGAAGTCACATATGGTACGTGACTTGTACGTGATCATAAAAATTTCAGGGGGGTTAGACTGGATCCAGGATGGAAGTGGGGCGTGGTAAGAGAAGGGGCATCCGCTGTGTGAGGCGGGGCATCCGCTGTGTGAGGCGGGGCAAGCGCTGTGTGAGGCGGGGCATCCGGTCTGTGAGGCGGGGCATGCGCTGTGTGAGGCGGGGCAAGCGCTCTGTGAGGCGGGGCATCCGGTCTGTGAGGCGGGGCATGCGCTGTGTGAAGCAGTCGGCAGGAAACACGGTGTGCGTCGGGAGAGTTAGGAAAGACAGGGCCCGTTGCCCTGTGTTACAGGTGTCACTACAGAAAGGCATGTCTGCGGGTCGGCAGGGCCAGACTGTGAAACTTCTTGGGAGTGAAATGAAGAATATGCAACTCTGGAATAATAGACAATAAGGGGTTTTCATTCAGAAAAGTCACAGAAGCTGAATTTTTTTAAAAAAATGAATAGGGCAATGGAATGAATCTTGGGCAGAAATCAGTAAGAAAAAAGATACTCAAATCTGAGAAATAAAGTTGAACCTGTAGTAGAAAAGGGCAGGAAAGCCAAAGCAAAGTGGTGGCAGAAGAAATGGGGAGAACGAAAGACAGAAAGAGGGATTTGAGACGCACTGTGAGGAGGCTGTTGATGAGAATTGGCATTTTTTTGCTGTCCTCCATGGACAAGGCACTGTTAAGTGCTGTGGCATTAATATTCACATAAGATCTAGATTTGGGGCCCACAGATCTTAGAGTTTAGTAGAGAAGGTAACAAATGTAATTCGATGTCTACTGTTTGCAGTATTAATCTGTTTAATTAATCTAATTAAAGTGTTCGGCTCTTCTGTGTGCCCCAATACTACCTCGTTTCGTTGTGCTTCCGTTTATAGCACTTCATATAAAGTGAGTTGCTTGTAAATTGAAAGTTTGTAGCAACTCTGTGACCAGCAAGTTTATTAGCTCCGTTTTTCCAGTATTTCCTCAGTTTGTGTCTCTGTGTTGCATTTTGGTAATTTGTGCAATATTTCAGACTTCACTGTTATTTTTTTATTAATTTTTTTAACGTTTATTTATTTTTGAGAGACAGAGCATGAGCTGGGAAGGGGCAGAGAGAGGGAGACACAGAATCTGAAGCAGGCTCCAGGCTCTGAGCTGTCAGCGCAGAGCCTGACGCGAGGCTTTAACTCACAAATTGCGAGATCCTCACCTGAGCCAAAGTCGGACACTCAACTGACTGAGCCACCCAGGAACCCCTTTATTTTTATTATTATTATATTTGTTGTGATGATCTGTGATCAGTGACCTTTGGTGTTACTGTAGTAATTTTGGGGGGTGCCACAAACCACACCCACATAAGATGGCAAACTCAGCACGTAAAGGCTGTGTGTGTTCCGACTGTTCCACCAACCTGCTGTTTGCCCATTTCTCTCCCTCTCCTTGAGTGCCTCTATTCTCCTTGAGTGTCTCCTTGAGACACAACAGAATTGAAATTGGACCAATTAATACACTTCAGTGGCCTCTAAGTGTTCAAGTGCAAGGAAGAATCACATGTCCCACTTTCAGTCAGAAGCTAGAGATGATGAAACTCTGTGAGGAGCACATGTGGAAAGCTGAGATGGGCCAAAAGCTAGGCTTCTTGCCACCCAAAGTTAGCCAAGTTGTAAGTACAGGGAGAAAGTTCTTGACGGAAATTAAAATGGTACTCTGGTGAACTCACACATGATGGGAAAGTGAAACAGCCTTCTTGCTGATATGGAGAAAGTTCTAGTGGTCTGGATAGAAGAAGAACCAGCCACAACATTCCCTTCAGCCAAAGCCTAATCCAGAGCAAGGCCCTAACTCTCTTCAGTTACGTGAGGACCGAGAGAGAAGAAGTTGCAGAAGAAAAGTGTGAAGCGAGCAGAGGCTGGTTCATGAGGTTTAAGGAAAGAAGCCATCTTTACAACATAAAAATGCAGGTGAAGCAGCAAATGCTGCTCAGCCTACGGTGAGTTGTTATTCAAAAGGCCCAGCTAAGGGAACTAATGAAGGGGCTACGCTAGGCAAAAGAGTTTTGATGTAGATGGAACAGCCTTCTTTAAGGAGAAGATGCCTTCTAGAACTCTCCTAGGTAGAGAGAAGTCAATGCCTGGCTTCAGGACTTCACAGGACAGGCTGACTTTCTTGTTGGGGACTAGTGCAGCTGGTGACTTTAACGTGAAGCCCGTGCTAGTTTGCCATTCTGAAAATCTTAAGGCCCTTAAGAATTATGCTCAGTCTCTGCCCGCGCTCTATAACTGCAGCAACAAAGCCTGGATGACAGCACATCTGTTTACAACACGAATAATACTGAATATTTTAAGTCCACTGTTGAGACCCACTGTTCAGAAGAAAATCCCTTTCAAAATATTGATGCTCATTGACAATGCACCTGGTCACCCAAGAGCCTTGATTGAGATGTTCAATGACATTAATGTTCTTGTCATGCCTGCTAACACATCCATTCTGCAGCCCATGGGTCGAGAAGTAATTTCGACTTCTCAAGTCTTATGGTTTCAGAAATACATTGTGTAAGGCTATAGCTGCCATAGGCATTGATTCCTCTGATGTGCCTGGGAAAAGTAAATAGAAAACCTTCTGGAAAGGATTCACATGTCCAGATGCCAGTAAAAACATTCATCATTCACGGGAAGAGGTCAAAATATCATTAATACAATTTTGGAAGAAGTGATTCCAACCCTCATGGATAGCTTTGAGGGATTCAAGACCTTGGTGCAGGAAGTCACTGCAGAGGTGGTGGGAACAGCAAGAGAAGTACAATCAGAAGTGGGGCCTGAAGAAGGAACAGAATTGCTGCAATCTCGTGGTACAACTTGGATGGAGGAGGAGCTCCCTTTCCTGGATGAGGACCTGTTTCTCAACGATGAGTTGGAATCTACTTCTGGTTAAGATGCTGTGAGGATTGTTGAAATGATAACAAAGGATTTACGAATAGATTACACATACTTGATTGATAAAGCAGTGGCAGGGTTTGAGGCGACTGACTCCAATTTTGAGAGAGGTTCTGTGGACAAAATGCTATCAAACAGCATTGCATGCTGCATGGAGTTCGTTCATGACAGGAAGAGTGGATCAGTGTTACATACTTCATTGTCGTCTTATTATTTTTTTAATGTTTATTTATTTTTGACAGAGAGAGAGAGATAGAGCATGAGGAGGGAGGGGCAGAGAGAGGGAGACACAGAATCTGAAGCAGGCTCCAGGCTCTGAGCCATCAGCATAGAGCCCGACTCGGGGCTCGAACTCATGGACCGTGAGATCATGACCTGAGTCTAAATCAAGGGTCACTCATTTAACCAGTTGAGCCAGCCCAGCACCCCCCACCCTTTTTTTTTATGTAATACTGGTGCACACTTAATAGAACGCATATAGGATAGACATAACATATAGCACTGGGAAACCACAACATTCATTTGAGTCACTTTATTGCCATATCCAGTTTATCGTGGTTGTCTGGAACTGAACCCACAACATCTCTGAGGTATGACTGTATTACTGGAGAGACAGTACTAGGGGAGTGTCTCCTGAGCCAGAAACAAGAGAGGCACTGTGCAGAAGGGGAAATGTTATCCAGGTTTCCAAATATTTGCAGACCTTGACACATCAGAATGACTTGGTGATCAATTCCATATGGGACACTTAGCAATTAAAGAAGAATCAGTGATAACTAAGTTTCCAAACCTGGAGAATGACTGAACTCAGGAAAATAAAGACTTCTTGGAGGGTGGAGTAGTTCTCAGGGGTGATGGTGATTTCTGTTACAGCCACGAGGCAGGTGAGAGATGCCATGCTAAAGCAAGGTTGTGGGTATTGAGAGGGCTCAGAGTCAGGCAGAGACATGCAAAGACATTCTCAAACTCCGGGTACTGTCACTGTCACTGATGGACCTAAATTCCCCCCTTAAACTGCAGTAGAGCATAGCTGATCCTTAATGTTTCTACCTATGTATATAAAGTCATCTTTATTTGGTAGTTCTCGTAACCTTCTCTTCATTTTCTTCAGCATCAATGGATGCATTTGTTTTTAAACAAATGAAGTTTTAAAAAAAATTTTTTTTAATGTTTATTTTTGAGAGAGACAGAGACAGAATGCAAGTGGGTTGGGGCAGAGAGAGAGAGAGGGAGGCACAGAATCCAAAGCAAGCTCCAGGCTCCGAGCTGTCAGTACAGAGCCTGATGTGGGGCTCGAACTCACGAGCTGTGAGATCATGACCTGAGCCGAAGTTGAATGCTTAACCGACTGAGCCACCCAGGCGCCCCAACAAATGAAGTTTTTAATCACCATCCAAGAATGATTTCATATGCAGCGCTAAGTAGAGTACAAACCTTATGAAGAAACTAGGTACTTTCCTTAGGTTTACTTCCATCTCACGGTTTGTGGGTTTGAGCCCCACATTGGGCTTCTTGCTGACAGCATGGAACCTGTTTGGGATTCTCTCTCCCTCTTTCTCTGGGATTCTCTCTCTATCCCTATCTCTCTGCCCTTCCCCCATGTTCACTGGTGTGCTCTCTCTCTCTCTCTCAAAAATAAATAACCTTAAGAACAAGATATATGTATATCATGGTAACTGGCACATTTAAGAAATCTTTAGGGCCCAGAAGAATGAGAAAAATATAATGAAAGTAAAGTAGAATAGGAAACAAATCCATACGTTCAAGAATATGCATTAGGCCATGACTGTACACACAATGGTCAATGAAATAGAAAGTTATGTTCTCATGGTGCTTATGTTTCATTTGTTATTCCTTCAACACAGTTGTGGTCTACACATCTGCTATGAGAAAGGCATTCTGTTAGCCTAGTAGACAGTAACCACATGACACACAGGTGATATATCATTAGCAAAGATGGCGGCCATAGGAAGAAGAAGGCTCAGATGCTGTTTCTATTGGGGAAATCTGACCTAGTCCAGGTGATCAGGGAAGCTGTTTCCAATGAGGGGACAC
Organism: Neofelis nebulosa; assembly: GCF_028018385.1. NCBI lineage: Eukaryota > Metazoa > Chordata > Mammalia > Carnivora > Felidae > Neofelis > Neofelis nebulosa. The sequence continues at coordinate 3,527,107 of NC_080791.1, forward strand.
GCAAGCTGACACCCGAAGAATCACTTATCCAGTAGACTAACTGTGGCAAGGATATTTTAGGCAGATGAACATCAAGTGACCAAGAATGAGAGAGTGCATTAGGTAAGGAGACAGTGAACAGAGGTTTAGATTTTCTCTTATAAGTTGCATTCAACAAAATGCAACATGATTTGCTATTTTAAGCTGATAAATGTATTTTATGACGAAGATGTTGAGTGTTTTAGCAGTTACTCATGATTCTGGTTATTTGGGGGAGGGCACAAAGAGATTGGGTTAATTTGGAGACATCTGAATTGAGGAGGAATGTATGAAATAATACTTCTACTATCCTTTAAGAGACAACAAAAATGCTTTCATGGCTTTCCCTGAACCCCCATCTGCTGCTTGTTCTCCCCTGCAAAAACTCAAGGCTTTGCTCCCTATGAAAAAGTAAATGCCCCAGGAAAGTATGGGATTTATAGACTTCCTTCCTGAACCCACTTATGATGTAGAACATGGTGTCTCGGGTCTACTGTGAAACCACAGGATCGTGAATTAAACTGAATTTTGTTGTATAAAGAAACCTCTAAAATTTTGTATCACAATTATTTTCCTTTTTTTATCCTGAGAGAGACAGAGAAAGCACGAGTGGGGGAGGGGCAGAAAGAGAGGGAGAGAGAGAATCGCAAGCAGGCTCCGCGCTGCCAGCGCAGAGCCCTGCGTGGTGCTCGAACTCACCAAACCGTGAGATCACAACCTGAGCCAAAATTGAGTCGGATGCTTCACTGACTGAGCCAGCCAGGCGCCCCTATATCATAATTATTTCCTTAAGTATGTTTAAAGTTGTATTGCCAAGGTATTGCCCTATAATTTACAAAAGTAAATCATAACAGATGCCAAAAGAATATCACCCTCAAGAGCAAGGTTTTTCAAAAACATTGAACCAGAACACTTAGTTTTCTAATTCAAAATATTGGTCTGGGTGGACTTTTATTATGATTTTATTCTCCCTCCTTTTCTTAAGTGGCCAGCCAGTCCTATGCTATAAGGCTTTCATGCCCTCAACCCCAAACTTTGTGCTTCAAGGTCCAGCCTCTCTAGCAACTAACTTTTGCAGAGTCGGACCTTACCAGGTTGTGACTGTAGACTCCTGAGAAGCACGATTATTCCTTAACTTTGGAGCTTAGCCTGTCCTCACTGAAGAGCCATCACGTTTCTGAGCTACACGTCTGTAATTAGCGTTCATCCTTACACCTAGGCTAACCCCCTTATCTAGAGCAGCCTTCTGCTGGCCCTGGCAGAAGAATCATTTCACTGGCATTTTCCCTTGGTGCCTAGCCTTCTATCTTTTTTTCTTCAAAGTCAGAGAGAGGGAGTGGAAGATTGAGAGGGAAGAAATAATGTCTCCGTGCCCCTTGATCCCATGATTTTTCTGCCCTATCAGAGTATCCCCTGATTTCCATGGCAACCCCATTGCTCCTGCCCTTCGAAAGTTTACACTTAGCTTCCCCTTATAGTTAATAGGGTCAACATTATTTTTCTTCAGTTGGCTCACATTCACTTGCTGAGAGAAGCTTCTCTTTTTTTCCTTTACCTTTTTTTAAGAATCTCACAATTTTTGGACCACTTTAACATTTGACTGATCTGCAATGCTTATGTGGTAAAATGTGCCCTGTGTGGGTTAATGCAGTAAGTAGCAGTCTGTCACTTGTATCCTCATGGAAATTAATAAACAATGATGGGGTTACTCTTAATAGAGTTGGGGAGAAAGGGTCTGAATAGGGATGCGGACATAGGGCATTCCTAAAGCAAGGGTACAAAGTAAGAGACTAGGGATGAACAATATCTTACTCCACAATATTCTCACTATTTTTGTGATCAAGATATTTAAAATAACAGAAATATGTATCTCGGATAAAAAGATACGTGAATGCTTTATCCCAGAACTTTGAGAATATTCACCCGCCCACTGCGGGTTATCACTTTCCTGCCGAGGCCCAGGATTGATCCAGGTGACCTTTATCAGAGATGTAAAAAAAATTCACATCCCAGATCCCAGTCATTTTTAATAAAGGCAAAGTTATTAAAGAATCATAATCAACTTCAAGATTAAATATTTAAACTGTGGGTTAATTAATTTTCTCATCCATCTTCCTCTTTCTCTCTGTGAGCATGTGTTTCATTTTAAGTTTTTATTTCCTCATGTTTGAAATGAGGATGCTGAACTTGCCTTTGAATCCTGAGGTGTGTTTGGAGATAAGTCAGAACGAGACTCTTAAGACGCCATGTGGATGGGGGTAGGTGTAAGAGTGTGCAAGGAATCATTGTGACCCTTCTCTTCTACACAAATAACTGATTGTATCAATTTTCTTCAATATTAAGGACTTTTTTAAAATCAGGGCATGAAATATAAATAGACGCTTTTCCTGGGAGCATCATGATGTCACCAAGTGTTAGTCCTGCCCTTGAACAGCCAAGGGCAGGGAATAGGAGGTCAGGATGCTAGGTGGTGGAACCCTGAGGGGAATAAGCAAAATCAGATGCTTCCTGGACAGTTTGTACTGACTCATGAGTAAACAGACATGGAGCAAAGACAAAGATGACAGGAACATTGCCCACTCCTTGTGTTTGCAGAGTTTTTATTTCTCTAGTTAATTAGTCAGTAGGTTCGCTAGTAAGTTAGCCCTTTAGCGTCTGTCTAGCCTGCTGTGTAGCACGGGCAGGCACGATTGGGGCTACAGACTTTTGTAAGTAATTTACAACAGCCCAGTTAGACGGTTTTGTGCCTCCTGAGGGTGACAAAATTGAACAATCAAAAATCAATAAGTAAAATAAGCTTCCCGGGAGTGATGTTTAAATATAGACAATAAAAATAATCAGAATAAGACATTTCTTGCGAAGACATAAGAAATATAGTCTATGCCCTTTTTATATGTGAGCCAGAAAGAGAAATTAAATGTTCGTCTGAAAACCAAACTTGAATTCTGCAAGGATGTTTGGATAATAAACAGTTCACTTGATTTAATTTAACATTTTAAAACATTGTGCCTCAATTTCATCATCTGTAAAATGAAGAAAGTAAGGGAATCGCAGCAAAGGACTACTTAGATGATTAAATGAATTGTTATTTTTTACTGAAACATATTTCAGAATTCCAGCACATAATGTTAGGTAATAGATATATAAATACATGTTGCTGGGTTATAAAACCACACATTAGAATATCTAAAATCAACACAAACTGAGTTACCAGGTACCTTAGTGCTGACCTCATTGGAAGATACACCATCCCGGAGATGTAAGAGAACTTAGAGAATTTAGGGAATGTTTAAATTTGATGGTGTTGATGATACCGACGATGATGATAGTCATGTACTGAGTACCTCTCTTGTGGGTAGATGTGTGCCCTGAACATCGTATATGTAATCACTTATTCTGAAAACAAACAAACAAAACAAAACAAAACCGCTGCGCTACGGGTGGCATTTGTTGAGTGATTTCTAGGCCTAAAGCACCATTGTAAACATGATTATTGGAAATACTTCGCCCTCAAGGCACCCCGTGCTATTGGAGAGATATGACAAGGACTGGGTCAAGTTAAACATTCAGTGAAACATTTCAGGTTGCTCTAAACTTCTGTAGCCCCATCCCTTTGACTGGAGAGTAGTACTGTTTTCAGTCATAATAGCATAAAATCAACCCAGAAAAAAAATCTATCTTAACATGTCCCTTTGAAATCGAAATCAAAAGGATAGAATATCATACCCATTTAACTGCTAAGCCCAAAAGAGCCATTTGTCAGCCTATGCTTTTACATATTTTGGTTAACTCATTATTTCAATTTTAAGTTTTAGCCCCAAGAGATACAGAATTCTGGAACTAGAGGCTTTGCATTCTATAAGTCAGCACCCACATGGCAATCGTCCATGCAACGGTCTCATCTGTAAGACATCAAGAGTAATTTCTCATTTATGAAATAATGCAAATATTTAATATAAATAACTAAGCCCATTTATACTATTCTTTCTTTCAGCTAAATAATGTAGTCTTGAGGATTACTGAAATATAAATATACATGAAACATGCGGAAGAAAATTACAGCATTTTTAGCGTATCCTGTGCTTCTTGGCAAAAGAATAACAAAACCTAGCTGAGATTCTGGATTCACAGTATTCTGCTATTAAATAGCTCGGTCATTATCTGTCTCAGACTTCACTGAGAGCATGGATTTCAAAGCTGCAGCGATTTCCGTGCCATTTTATGTTATTAATATTAATGGGTTGGGTTTTCAAAAATATTTTAAATCAACCAGTGATTACAAGTCATAACTAAGTAAAATAAAGGACCAGAATCGAATCAAGTCATCATTTGAAAAAAGAAAAGAATAAAAATACAACTAATCCTAAAGTTTGCTACTTACTCTCCTGCAAAGTATATGTATAATACACACATACACTTTAATAATACATATGTACATACAATAATACATACATTCATATAAGCTACTTGTGTATGTGGAATATGAAAATATTATTTATGACTATATTCTTGCATCTGATCAGTACTCAATTTGTCAACAGAATGGAAGATGATATCTGGCCAAGGGAAAAGAAAACACTGCTTGGGGTTTAAAATTTCTAAAAATAGCTATTTACAAGAAAACACTACATCAGTGGTTTTGATTGTTAAAATAGAGCCAAAAAAATTTTTTAAGGCAGAGGTTTTTTTTTGTTTGTTTGTTTTTGTTTTTAATTTGAGAAAGAGAGAACATGTGCATGTACGTGATTGAGTGGGGAAGGGGCAAAGGGGGGAGAGAGAGAGAGAGAGAGAGAGAGAGTGAGAGAGAGTGAGAGTCAGTCTTAAGCTGGCTCCATACTCAGCTTAATGGAACCCAATGCAGGACTCAAGCCCATGACTCTGGGATCATGACCTGAGCTGAAATCAAGAGTTGGACACTCAACCAACTAAGCCACCCAGGTGCCCCTAGAGCAAAATTTTTGATTGTTTCATTGTAGATCAGTCTACATATTTTTAAACTCTAGAACTTAGACAGGATGTAAATATTCCTAGAGACATGATTTCCCAGAAGGCTGGAGAATCTGGCCTTTCTTCCTGTGTGTTCACTCTTTATCTTGTGAAGACTCTGCAGGTATTCTTTTTAGCATGGTATTTACACTCTTCTGTTTTATCATTGCTGGCTTACCTGTTTGCTCATTGTAAACCCTAACACAGTACATAGTATTTCCTTCCTTCCTTTCCACTTCTTTCCCTCCTTCCCATTTCCTTCCTCCCTTCTCTCCTCTCTCTCCCTTCCTCCTTCGCTTCCTTCCTTCTTTCCTTCTTTCCTTCCTTCCTTTCCTTCCTTCCTTCCTTCCTTCCCTCTCCCTTTCCTTCCTTCCTTCCTTCCTTCCTTCCTTCCTTCCTTCCTTCCTTCCTTCCTTCCTTCCTCCCTCCCTCCCTCCCTCCCTCTCTCCCTCCCTCCCTCCCTCCCTCCCTCCAGAATCATGTTTTTGCAGACCTCTAACCCAGACCTCCAGTGTCTTGTTTCTAACTGCTCTAAAATACTTTTTGTTGTGCATTCATTACTTCTTACCGATCCTCTCTCCTAGTGGAGGACTAGGCTTGTCCAATGTCCAAATGCAGTGTCCAACAATCTACGAATCTAAAATTTAGCTGCCTGTATAAAACAACTTTACTCAGAAGATATTTTTTGAGAGCCCACTTTGTACCAAATAGTCTTCAAGATGCTCAAGAGACAGCATGGACAAGACAGACAGAAACCCTTATCTCCTGACATTGAGATTTGAGTAGGTTGCTTAAAGGAGCCAAACTTTGACCCTAGCCTTATTTGTATTGTCCATGCTGTTTATTTCTGAGATCAACTTAGAGCACTTTAAAATTAAGTTGTAGCACCTATGTACTTTGGAAACTACTTTTATCTTTATGTTCCATCAAATTAGTAAAACTGAGTAATTATGTTAACCATTTCCTAAATTGAGTGTTGTAATCTTAGAGGTCAATAAGATACTCTGTGTGTGTGTGTGTGTGTGTGTGTGTGTGTGTGTGTGTGTGTGTATTTAAAAACACCTTTATGTAGGAAGTTGTTTTTTTACTTCTAAGTGTGTAACGTTCAGTAAGTTATTTAACTTGCACTAAATTTAGTTTTCATATCTAAAAATGTGGATGGTAGGTTCCATTTAACAGTGTTATTGTGATTATTAGAAATATCGTATGAAAAATGGCCATTAACCGTCTACTTACTATGTCACAAAAGTCTAAACAGGTGTGAAATTTAGGGACTAAAGTTAATTTGCCCAAGGGTGTGTGGCTAGGACGTAGCAGATCTGAACCCAACATCTTGCTTCATGACACCTTTTCTCCAACGGTCAAACTGTGATGACTGGTGTATATTTACATGCTAAAATGCTGTCTCTTCATTTAATTTGGACTGAAATATCTTTAAAATTTTTTTACCCATTTCCCACCTGTGTGTTACCTCGCAGAACAGTGTATTCGGTACCTTACAGTTTTTCAGTTTTGTTTTGTTTTGTTTTGTTTTGTTTTGTTTTGTTTTGTTTTGTTTTGTTTTGTTTTTAACAGACCTGGTATATCTGCCATTTTTTTCTAGCCATTCTCTTCTCTGCTGTGACAGTGTCTGCCCTCATTGTTCCATCATTCTTGCTTGGTCTGTGGCATGGCTCCATGGCCAACGTCGGTCTGTGGAATGGCTCCATGGCCAACGACAGTCCAGGGAATGACTCCATGGCTAACGTCACTGCTGGTCATCAGCATTGGCGTCTTCCCTCTTCTTGTTGAGCTTCTTATGTTTTTATCCTCATTCGAGGGGGAAAACAGATGTCTTTTCTTGTCATGATTCTCCCATTTTTCTTACCTAAATTTGGAAAGAGTGGCCTTACCTAAACAATGCCAATTAATCAGTGTTTCTTTCCCAATCTGTAGTGAAGCAATCTATGACTGTGTTTGAAGCACAATCTTAAAGTCCTCTAATCTTTATAGTTACATTTGTTTGTTTTTATTTCCCATCAAAGAATGGCTGTTTCTTTGACAGGAAATGAGAATTTAGTTTAGATTTTTTAAATTTATTTTTTGGCTACAAGCCATTCCTTAATCCTGATGATTTTGGAAACCAAATTGTCAAGGCCTGAAGTATTCAAACTGATTTTGCTTAGCCAGTAACTTGTGAACCCTTTTTTTTTTTCATTTCTAATTTTATTTAAATCCAAGCTAGTTAATACATAGTGTAATAATGGTTTTAGGAGTAGAATTTAGTGATTCATCACTTACATACAACATTAGCGCTCATCCCAACAAGTGCCCTCCTTAGTGCCTATCACCCATCTAGCCCATCCCCCACCCTCCTCCCTCCATCAACCCTCAGTTCTCTGTATTCAGGAGTCTCTTATGGTTTGTCTCCATCTCTGTTTTTGTCTTATTTTTGCTTCCTTTCCCCTATATTCATCTGTTTTATTTCCTAAATTCCACATATGAGTGCAATCATATGATATTCATCTTTCTCTGACTGACTAATTTCTCTTAGAATAATATCCTCCGGTTCCATCCACGTAGTTGGAAATGGCAGGATTTCATTCTTTTTGATCATTGAGTAATATCCCATTGTATATATATACCACATCTTCTTTATCCATCCATCCATTGATGGACATTTGGGCTCTTTCCATAATTTAGCTATTGTCGATAGTGCTGCTATAAACATTGGGGTGCATGTGTCCCTGTGAATCAGCACTCCTGTATTCTTTGGGTAAATACCTAGTAGTGCTATTGCTGGATCCTGGACAGTTCTATTTATAACTTTATGAGGACCCCCCCCCCCATGCTGTTCTCCAGGGTGCCTCCACCAGCTTGTGAACACTTTAAATGCTGCATAGCCTTACTTTCTTGTGTACAATTTTGCATCCTCTGGTTTTAAGTCTTTACTAGATCCCATTGCCCTCTGGATGAGAGGCAAGCAAATCCTTTTAAAAGGCTGAAACCTTTGGCATTTCAATTCTCCTGATAAAATCTCTAGTTCTGTAAAAAGGCAACCTCCCTGACATGTCTGGATGTTTATATTGGCTGCCCTTGCTGCCTGATGCATTGATCTTTCAGTGTCTCTCCCCCATCTCTGGTCTCCTGGGTTACTCACACCGGCTACTGAGGAGTTACTTCATCTTGGAAACTGTCTCCAAGCCCAAAAGACTTGTTAGGCACTTGACCTAGGTTCCTCCAGGGCCCCTGGTGTGCCCTCTGAGTAAGACTTTTCACTTGCCTTTATCACTGCCTCTCTCCATACGCTGGGCTACACCCCTCAGGATAAAGGTGGGTCTAATTCTCCTGTGCCTCTACTTGAACATAGACCACTGAGCCTAACCACAAGGCAGGACCGCAGTAAATCTGTATTGAGTCAAACATTCTGTCTTTAATGTGCAAATAGTTGTTTTACAAAGTCATTATATCATACTTGTGGGCTTCCTAGATGCACTCAGAATGTATGAAAAAGAAGTTTGTGTACTAAAGTTGTGTCACATTTGATAATAGAAGCACTCTGTGTTTGCAAGATACTACTTCTTACTAACATGTAATGTACTGAAATGCTCGCATCTGGTAAGGACTTTTGAAGTTTATTTTATCCTGCATGAAATGCGGTATCTGAGAGATAAAAGAGTAGCATTTTCCTGCTAACATATTTCATATTCTAAAATAACTATTGTTTATATTTTCTAACATAATTATTACTTTATTATTTTCTGGAACAAATAATAAAAAAAAAGCCTTCAGAACACAGTGAGTGACTTTTTGATGATGTGTGAAAAGGCACTTAAAGGAAGTTATTAACCTGTGTTGGGACACAGCATCCCTCTGAAAAGCCGATAAAAGCCATAAGCTCTCTCTTCTGCTCCAGAAAAATGCTCAGATGCACATATGCTCACCTACAATTTTTTTGCCTACAATTTAGGCCTCTTATGTTTCACTCAAGAAAAATAGGTTAAGAAACCCTAGGCTGAAATCAGCCTGAAAAGAGTGTAGACTCAGCCAGCCAAGAGGTAGGATAAGGTGTAAGGAAGGTCAGCATATTCCAGATGGTCAGGAAGCCTGGGCTTCGGAAAAGAATGCACCGTGCTTTATGAACCTCTGTGAAATACTCCCTAACTTGAACACTCCCTAACATGATGATTTGAATTGTCTGGAATCAAAACACCTGTGCTCATTCATTCATCGACACATTCAGCTGGCCGCTCTGCTGGCGGATGGGGGCTGGGTGTGGATGGGTTATTATTGTAGATGAGGTGATTCCTCTGTGTTTCTCACGTTCCAGAAATAGGAAAATACCATTCTAGAAATCACATATCATTCTAGAGATAAGGAAAGTGAATCCAACTCTTTATAGAAGTTTCTGCTAATGTGGCACTGATTTTATATCCAGCAGCCATTTTTCATTTATCAAAACTCTTGATTTGATGTGCAGACACATGAAGTTTTTACTGAATGGTAGAGCTGTAAAATGTAATTTAATTAGGTTATGAAAATTATTCACGTGACATATACTCCGTGCAGTAATGGTGTAAGGTGAGGGTTGAAAGCTTCCTAACAGTGCCCCAAAAGGATGAATATTTTTATGTAGAAATTTAGAGAAAAACGTGGCATCTCTTAATATGCCTGAAATCTTTCCTGTGCGTAGGGAAGCCTCAAATTAGGATAACAGTCCTGCGGCTATAGTAGAGCTCAGGTAGGGGTGGAGGTAATTTTAATCCTTGATGCCATTCATTGAGACTCAGATTTGAGTCTGTTTCCCTAGTAACGTAGAACTGCTTCACAATAAAACACCAAGGGGAGACTTTGATCAAATCAGTGTGGAAGTAATTGCGGCCTCGAGCGCACTGCAGTGAAACCGAGGAAAAGTTCTTGTGTCTCATGTGTCGGGAACCCGGAGAGAATATGCACAGTCACCTCGGAAATGAGGGGACAGCACTGTGTGCATATGGTGCTATTGTCGGTCATTCTCGGTGATGACCCCGGACGCTCATGACGATGCACGTGCAGGTGTGGTGGAAAGACTGCTCTCTGAACCACGGGCCTTCTCCCTGAGCACATGCCGGGATGATTCTTTGATTTTGCAGCTGCCACCACTATTCACAGAACATGCTGCCGTTTAAAGGGCATCCATTTAGATGGGAAGTCGGTCCCAAATCTTCACACAAAAGAGCCACCCAGTCTCTGAATATGCTGTGTCACTTCGGTCTGTCCGTGCCCACGTCTCCTAACATCCTCCCGGCTGCAGTGTATTATTTGAGGGTATATACACAGCTTCCTCCCAGTACACTTGTCCTCATTTCTACTCTTGATTAATGCTGAAATCGTCAAGACTTATGTTTTCATGAATATCATTTCAACTCGGGGCACATAGTTTCTCTTGATGTAGCCGTTCCCTCGGGAAACCTTTCCTGAAGACCCTTTCCATGTGCTACATGTGCAGGATGGACCGGGGAAAAGACCAGCAGCATCCCTTTGGGTGCTCCAAACTTGCTATTTGATTTTCAAGAGAACCTATGAGCAAGGTTGCTAGAATAACTCAGGAAATAAGCTGTGCTGCCTGGGACGAGATCGTATCACATGACCGTAATGACCTATGAGCATGACCATGACTTCAGGTATTATCCACCTTCTGGGTCATTTGGGAATGGACACATTGGTATCTGTTGCTCTTCCGGTTTTCAAGCAGTGTTTCGTTTTTCCTAAGCCACTCTACCAGAAGTAATATTATAACTTTTTCTTTATATTGACACCTTCGACTGTCTACCTCTTTTAGCTCCTGTATTTAAGTATACACTCCTTGAGGGCAAAATCTATGCTTATTCATCTCCGTTTTCCTTCCTAGAGATTGCACAGGACCCTAGTGTATATATCGTGGAGGCACAATAAAATTTCTTGCTGTTCCATGAGTATGGGAGTATGTTCCTGCTTTTATCCTGCAGAGCCTCTGCCCTTGCTAATCCTTCGGTTGGAGACACTTGTCCCATGGATATCCACACGATGCACTCCCTCAACCCTTCGCCCGGTTGGAACATCATCTCATCAGACAGGCTCATCATAACGACCCTAGTTACCTTAGAAATGGCACAGCTGTCCACCACAGCCCACACACCTGGCATTCTTCGTACCCTGATTTATCATTCTTCATCACATTTTTCACCATCTGGCATATTAATCGTCTTCCATCACCAAAAGCCCTGTGAAGGCACAAGCTTTGTTTTATTCACTGTTTTATTCCCCATGCCTGGAACAGTGCCTAGGAGCTAGTGGGACACTCGATAAATGTTTGCTGAGTGAATGAATGGATGAATGTTGTAAATCCGTGCGTGTCATATACTGCCTAACAAAGCACGGAGATGTGATAGTTTATTATATGATGCTGGCGTTATGGGGGGAATGCAGGGAGCTGCTTCTAGAAGCATCCCTCTGAGATGATGATACAGCTCGCAGCGGCAGAAGCATTTTTGACAACCATCGACCTGATGTGACGCATTAATTACATAACTGCAGACAAAGAAAGGGAAACGAATCCACTCATTTTTGGTATAACTCTTGAGCCTTCGGTAGGTTCCAGAATTTTCCCACACGGCCTTCCCCTTCTCTACTTAGTGAGACAGTTGCTTTGGCAATTGCAGGCTGATGCCAGGCACGTCTTGTGAAGCCAGAGTACATCACTCCTATTACTAGTTTCACCCCCTTGTGGCCCAATTACGTGCCTCCCTTTTAAGCCTCCCTGCCAGCAAAGGTATGCAAATCCCATGTGACAATTACTTAGATGCTGACAACTTTTCAATGAATACATTTACCTACATGTCCAGGTCAGGGCTAGGCTACCCTCCTTGACAACCTACCCCTAAAATCCAAGCATTCACAGTGACAAATCTGCTCTGTCCTCAAACTGTCCTCTTCTTTCAATTCCCACTGACATTAAATTAGTTTGGGCCCCCCTCACGTCTTGTGTAGACAAATGCATTAATTACCTCCTCACTGGCTTTCCTGCCTCTGGTCTGGCTCGTCTGCAGTGCATTCTCCTAACAACACAAAAATGTAAATCTATATCAGCGTCTCTGAAGATAAATCTTCAGAGCTAAGTCAAATTCTTGAGCCTGGCATGAGGCAACACACATGAATAGACACCTGCTCATTTTCCAGCCTCCCAACTACCCCAGATCCCTTTGAGTTCCAGTCATTTTGAGTTACCTAGAAAATCCCTGAAGCAGTTACATTCTGTGTTGACCCTGGACTTTGTGCATGTTATTCCCTACCCTTTGTAAAAGTCCTCTCCCACTTTTACTAGAGTTTATTCCCATTTCTGATTTCACATTGAAGACTGCCTTATCCAGAGATTTCCTAACCCCCTGAGACTGAATTAGGGATCTTTTACCCTGCACATTTTTCATAGTGTGCTCATCCCTAAGCGCTAAGGGCTGAGAACACACAGTGCTGAAATGCTTTTCTTTGAAAAATAAATTTTTTAGGGATGCCTGGGTGGCTCAGTCAGTTAAGTGTCTGACTTTGGCTCAGATCATGGTCTCACGATTCGTGAGTTCGAGCCCCACGTCGGGCTCTGTGCCACAGCTCAGAGCCTGGAGCCTGCTTTGGATTCCATGTCTCCTCCTCTCTCTGCCCCTTTCTCACTCTCTCTCTCAAAAATAAATAAACACCAAAAAAAAATTAAAAGTAAATTTTTAATGTTTTATTTATTTTTGAAAGAGATGGAGAGAGAGCAGGGGAGGGGCAGAGACAGGGAGACACAGAATCTGAAGGAGGCTCCAGGCTCCGAGCTGTCAGCACAGAGCCCAACGCGGGATTTGAACACACAAACCATGAGATCGTGACCTGAGCTGAAGTTGGATACTTAACTGACTCAGCCACCCAGATGCCCCTGAAATGCTTTTCTTACTTTCCTCTTTACCCACTGGACTGCAAAATACCTTCTGAGCTTGACACAGTGCTAGGCACACAGTAAATGTTCAGCATTATGTGTTCAATGAGTTAGTTCTTAATCACAATGAAAGGGTGTTTATATGCATGGAGATAGTTTGGGGTAAGTGTCCATATTTTATCTGCTTAGAAGTCACTTTTGGAAGTTCACAGATCCTTCAAGACAATTAGAGGCTTTACAATATGTACCTGTGTGATTTTAAAGTAAAGCGTTGATCTCAAGGCAGTATGTATCCATTCCATGTCCATCAAGAATTCCATTCCATTATTAAAGACAGTGTGTGTGTTCGTATGAATAGGAAATGAAGTTTATTTAAGGTATTGGCTGGCACTTCCAGCAGGTGTGAGCAAACAATTTTTAACCTCCTTGAATGCAATTAAATAGTGTGGGGAAATCATTGATTAAGATTGCACCTTCTCTTAGCCTCTTCCCCCTGAAAAGTGTTAATTGTTGGATGTGTGACAGCACCTGAAAATGAACAAATTAATAAGCATACTACACATTCTGACCTGATACTATGGAACTTAAAGATGACTTCCCCTAAAATTGGGGTATGACTTAAAACTATAAACTCTTGGGGCACCTGGTGGCTCAGTTGGTTAAGTACCTGACTTTGGCTCAGGTCATGATCTCATGGTTCATGAGATCAAGCCACACGTCAGGCTTTCTGCTGTCAGCCCAGAGCCTTCTTGAGATTCTCTCTTTCCTTCTCTCTCTGCCCCTCCCCACTTGTATGTGTGCGTGCTCTTTCTCTCTCTGTCAATAAATAAATAAATAAATAAATAAATACACACATAAACAAAATTTTAAAAACTACACATTTTCTTATTTATATTTTTGCTGAAAAGTAAATATTTGAGCACAGATATATATTAATTTTTACATAGCCACTTAACATTCTTATGTGAATACTCTTTCTACTCATTGGAGAAAAGTTAACTTATCATTACACCTTCAAAGATAAACTACAAGTTCCAATTAATTAAATAGAAAATAAATGGAAAATAGAATAGAATATCCAAATACTGAGATGAATCTGGAGCACTCCAAGAAAATACAAAGATAAATGGATAAATATAATTGTAAGATAATTTTATTTTACTTATTTTTTAGAATATGTTTTTAGGGGCGCCTGGGTGGCTCAGTCGGTTAAGCGTCCGACTTCGGCTCAGGTCACAATCTCATGTTCCGTGAGTTTGAGCCCCGCGTCGGGCTCTGGGCTGATGGCTCAGATCCTGAAGCCTGCTTCTGGCTCTGTGTCTCCCTCTCTCTCTGCCCCTCCCCTGTTCATGCTCTGTCTCTCTCTGTCTCAAAATAAATAAATGTTAAAAAAAAATAAAAAAAAAAAAAAAGAATATGTTTTTAATGTTTATTTATGTTTGAGAGAGACAGAGAGAGAGACAGTGCTTGAGTGAGGAAGGGGCAGAGAGAGAGGGAGACACAGAATCTGAAGCAGGCTCCAGGCTCCGAGCTGTCAGCACAGAGCCCCACATGGGGCTCGAATCCATGAGCCGGGAGATCATGACCTGAGCCAAAGTCACTCAACCGACTGAGCCCCCCAGGAGCCCCAGATAATTTTAAATGCATGTGTATATATACTTACAAAACCAAACAAAAATAATAGTGATCATAAAGATAATAGGAAAAGCAAAGAATGAGGAAAATGTAAAACTAATGGCTGGTGGAAAGGGAATGGAAAAAAAACTCATACATAAAATAGTTTTTAGGTATTAACAAATCGCAGTACTAAGAATACATAACACATATAGTGTTTTCTAACAGTGAGAGATAATTGACATACAGCCTTGTGTATTGTAGGGTGTGACCCATGTTGGTTTGATACACTCCTATATTGCAGTATTATCACCACCATAGCACTCACTACGACCTCTGTCATGTCTCATCATTACCATTTCCTTTTTATGATGGGAACAACTACTTAAAGTCTCTTAGCAGCTTTGAAATGTACAATAATAAATTGTTTATAATCCCCATTCTCTGCCTTGTGTCTCTAGGAATTACGTATCTACTGGTTGCAAGTTTATATCCTTAAACAACACTCCCCCAATTTTTCCACCCTCAACTCCCTTGTAAGCACCATTCTATTTTCTGTTTTTATGAGTTTGTATGTTTGTTTACTTGTTTAGATTGCATATATATATGTGATATCATACAGTATTTGTCTTTCTCTGACTAGTCTCGTTCAGCATAATCCTTTTTAAGTCTGTCCATGATGTTGCAATGGTAGAATTTCTTTCTTCTTCATGACTGAATATTATTTCACTATATGTATATACCACATCTTCTTTATCCATTTATCTGTTGATAGATACTTTGGTTGTTTCCATATCTTAGATATTATGAATAATGCTGCAAAACTATGGGAGTGTACACATCTCTTCTTTGTCCTGTTTTCATTTCCTTTCCATATATAGGCATACCTCGGAGGTATTGTGGGTTCATTTCCAGACCACCACGATAAAGCAAGTCAAATAAATATTTTGGTTTCCCAATACATATAAAAGTTATGTTTATGCTATACTGTAGTCTATTGAGTGTGCAATAGCATTATGTCTAAGAAACAATGTGCATATCTTAATTTTAAAAGACTTTTATTCCTAAAAATTGCTAACCACCATCTTAGCTTTCCGTGAGTGAGAATCTTTTTGCTGGTGGAGGGTCTTGCCTGATGTTAAGGACTGCTGACCCTTCAGGGTGGTGCTGCTGAAGGCTGAGGTGGCCGTGGAAATTTCTTGAAATAAGACAGCAGTGAAGCTTGTCCCACTGATTGGCGGTTCCTTTTATGAACATTTCTCTATAGAATGCAAGTCTGTTTGATATATTTTACCCACAGCAGAACTTCTTTCAGAATTAATCTCTCTTCTCAACTTCTGCTGCTGTTTCATCAACTTAGTTAATGTCATATTCTAAATCATTGGTTGTCATCTCAACAGTCTTCACAGCATCTTCACCAGTAGATTCCATCTCAGGAAGCCACTTGCTTTGCTTGTCCATAAGAAGCAATGCCTTGTCTGCTGACGTTTTATCACGAGATTGAAGCAATTCAGTCACATCTTGAGGTCCCACTTCTCATTCTCCTTTTCTTGCTGTTCCCACCACATCTGCAGTGACTTCCTCCACGTAAGTCTTGAATCCCTCCAAGTCGTCCATGAGGGTTGGAATCCACTTCTTCCAAACTCATGTTAATGTTGACATTTTGACCATGAAACATGAATGTTTTTATTGACATCAAGACAAGTGAATCCTTTCCAGAACGTTTTCTATTTACATTGCCCAGACACATCAGAGGAATCACTGTCTATGGCAACTATAGCCTTACAAAATGTATTTCTTAAACAACAGAACTTGAAAGTTGAAATTACTTCTCGACCCATGGGCTGCAGAATGGGTGTTGTGTTAGCATGTATGAAAACCACATTGATGTCATTGGACATCTCCATCAAAGCTCTTGGGTGACCAGGTGCATTGTCAATCAGCAATAACATTTTGAAAGGGGTCTTTTCTGAGTACTGGGTCCTAATAATGGGCTTAAAATATTCAGTAAATGATGTTGTAAACAAATGTGCTGTCATCCATGCTTTGTGGCTCCATTTATAGGAGAGAGGCACAGTAGATTGAGCATTATCCTGGAGGGGACTAGGATTTTCAGAGTGGAACATGACCATAGGCTTCAACACTGAGTCACCAGCTGCATTAACCCTTAACAAGAGAGTCAGCCTGTCCTGTGAAGCTCTCAGGCCAGGCATTGACTTCTCTCTAGCTAGGAGAGTTCTAGAAGGCATCTTCTCCTTAGAGAAGGCTGTTCCATCTACATCAAAACTCTTTTGTCTAGCGTAGTCCCCTTCATTAGTTCCCTTAGCTGGGCCTTTTGAATAACAACTCACCGTAGGCTGAGCAGCATTTGCTGCTTCACCTGCATTTTTATGTTGTAAAGATGGCTTCTTTCCTTAAACCTCACGAACCAGCCTCTGCTCGCTTCACACTTTTCTTCTGCAGCTTCTTCTCTCTCTGTCCTCACGTAACTGAAGAGAGTTAAGGCCTTGCTCTGGATTAGGCTTTGGCTGAAGGGAATGTTGTGGCTGGTTCTTTTTCTATCCAGACCACTAGAACTTTCTCCATATCAGTAAGAAGGCTGATTTTTTTTTAATCATTTCTGTGTTCATTGAAGTAGCACTTTTCATTTTCTACAAGAACTTTCTCTTGTTCTTCACAACCTGGCTAACTAACTGTGTGGCACTAGAGGCCTAGCTTTTGGCCCATCTTGGCTTTCTATATGCCCCCCTCCCTGAGCATAATCGTCTCTAGCTTCTGATTGAACGTGAGAAATGTGATTCTTCCTTGCACTTGAACACTTAGATGCCACTGTAGGGTTAACTGGCCTAATTTCAATATTGCTATGTCTCAGGAATAGGGAGGCCTGAGGAGAGAGAGAGAGAAATGAGGGAATGGGTACAGCAATCAACACAAGCGTCAAGGAGCCAGGACCAACGTTAAAGGGGTTTCCATGTTTTTTTTCTAGGAGTTTTACAGTATCAGATCTTATGTTTATATCTCTAACCCATTTTGAGAAAATTTTTCAGTGTGGTATAATATCAGGGTTCAATTTAAAGCTTTTCCATGTGGTTATGAGTTTTCCCAGCACCATTTGTTATAGAGATTATCCTCTCTCCACTGAGTGTTCCTGCCTTCCTTGTCAAATACTAGTTGACAATAGATGTAGGAGTTTATTTCTGGGCTCTTGATTCTGTTCCATTGGCCTATGGTATGAAATAGACAAGTGTGATGCCTCCAACTTTGTTATTTCTCATGATTGTTTTGGCTCTTTGGGGTCTTTTGTGGATTCATACAAATTTTAGGAGAGTTTTCTTTCTTTTCCTATGGAAAATCCCATTGGACTTTTGATAGAAATTGCATGGAACCTATAGATGTCTTTGAGTACTATGTGCCTTTTAACAACATTATTTTTTCTGATCCACATCACAGGGTATTTTTCCATTTATTTGTGTCTTCTTCAAGTCATGTTGTTTTCATTATACACCTCTTTCCTGACATTGGTTAAATTTATTCCTAAATATTTTATTGTTTTTGAGGCTGTTGTGAATGTCATAGTTTCTTAATTTCTTTTTTAGATGTTTTGTTATTATTGTATAATTGTTAGTGCTCCTGATTTCTGTATGTTTATTTCATACATGATACTGATTCATTTATATTGATTGTTTAATAGGAATTATTTTCTAGGTTATAATCTCTTAATATATGGCTGCTTTTAGGATTCTCTCTGTATCTTTGGTTATTGGCAGTTTCGTTATCATGTATCTTAGGGAAGGTTGTTTGCGTTGAGATAATAAGGTGATCTATTAGCTTTACGAAGTTGGATGCCCGATTCTGTCCCAAGGCTTGGGAGGTTGTGAGATATTATTTTTTAAATAAATGTTCAGCCTCCTTTACCCTCTCTTGTTCTGGATCCCTGATTACCCTAATATTTGTTCTTTTTTTAAATTTTTTTTTCCAATGTTTATTTTTGAGAGAGACAGCGCGTGCAGAGGAGGGGCAGAGAGAGAGGGAGACACAGAATCTGAAGCAGCCTCCAGGCTCTGAGCTGTCAGCACAGAGCCTGATGTGGGGCTCGAACTCACAAACCTGAGTTTGAGAGATCATGACCTGAGCCGAAGTCAGACGCCTAACCAACTGAGCCACCCAGGCGCCCCAATATTTGTTCTTTTGATGAAATCCCATAGATCACATAGATATTCTCTTTTCTACATTATTCTTTGTTCTCCTCTAAATGATTTATTTACAAACTCCTACCCTCCGAGTTGCCTCTTCTGTCTTCCAGTTGTTATGCTCACTGCAGATGTATTTTTAATTTCATTCATTGCATTCTTCAGCTCCAGAATTTCTTTTTTTTTTTTTTTTTGCGATTTTGTTGAATTGCCTTTCTGAGTTTCCTTGTAGCTCACTGAGTTTTTCAAAAACAACTATTCTGAATTCTTTTTTTTAATTTTTAATGTTTGTTTTTGAGAGAGAGAGAGACAGACAGAGACAGAGACAGAGTGTGAGTAAGAGAGGGGCAGAGAGAGAGGGAGACACAGAATCTGAAGCAGACTCCAGGCTCTGAGCTGTCAGCACAGAGCTCAATGTGGGGCTTGAACCCACGAGCCGTGAGATCATGACCTGAGCCAAAGTTGGGTGCTCTACCTACTCAGCCACCCAGGCACCCCAGCTATTTTGAATTCTTTATCAGCTAGTTCATAAAATGTCATTACGTTGAGCTCAGTTATTGAAGAATTATTATTATCTTTTGATGATAACATGCCTTCTTGGTTTTTCATGTTTCTTGTATTTTTAACACTGCTGCCTTTGCATCTGAAGTAGCAAAATTCTCTCCTAGTTGCCTCTAGGTAGGGAGGGGTATTCTGTTCAATGGTGCTGTTATTACCTGGGGTTTTCAGTCTTTGTAAGGGTAATTCCACTCTTCTTGCTCCCTCTTGTGGCACAGTTCTTTTTTTTTTTTTTTTTAAGTTTATTTATTTATTTTGAGAGAGAGACAATGAGTAGGGAAGGGGCAAAGAGAGAGGGAGAGAGAGAATCCCAAACAGGCTTCACACTGTCAGTGCAGAGCCCAACATGGGGCTCGAAATCACGAACCGTGAGATCATGACCCAAGCCAAACTCATGAGTCAGAGGCTTAACTGACTGAACCACCCTGGCGCCCCTGGCAGAATTCTAAATTAGTTTTTATGTCTTTTATGTCTTTTTATGTATTCTCCCACCTAGCTACTAGAAAGCTCTCTGTAATTTTCCAGAAGGTGGCACTGTAGCTCAAATTTGTGATTTCTCCGTTGCCCACAGACCCTGGCCTGCTTTGGGCGTCTCAGCTGCTGTACTTAGGGGCGCACCCAAAGAGCCTACTCAGTGTGTGATTAACACTTGGGGCATTGAGGGTGCCTGCAGACCAGGTAGAGAGACCCTCAGGTGAGGGACGTCCAGGGGCTCATGGGAGGGCTTCCTCCTGAAGTCCTGAAGAAGCAGGAACTGCATCCCCTCCATGCTCATTCATACTCTTACCTGCCTCTTTGCAGATTTCCTCCCTTCCCCCAGTCACAGAGGTCCTGTCTCAGTTTTCCGGGTGCTGCTGGAGAGAATGGGCAGTCACTTACCACTCTCCTTTTCTTCCCTAGAAGGGGTCACCATCAACTGATAGTACAGTTCCATGCATTGTTGCTGTGTGTGTGTTGGGGGGGGGGGTGGTTCTTCTTACTATTTCCACAGCATCCACACTCACATATACGTGTTTTCTTCCAAATGCATGAGAAGCCAGACTTCTGGGATTCCTCTCTCAACCATGGCCGCCCATGTCTTCACTCTCCAGGTTTCTTTCCTGACCTTGACTGGAGGGGCTGGGGCAGGTGCTCTGCTCTTCAAGCTCTATAGCCTGAGCGGGGAGGGGGCAAAGGCCCCATAGAAAGAAAAGTGGCCAGTGTGGTTAAAGCCCACAAAGTGGCCGTCTGTGAGGGCCAGAAGATGGGGGACTGGGTGGGCCTAATTAGGAATTCGGTCTTCATCTTAATAAATGCAGAAGCTTTTCAAAATCTTTGAAAGAAAATGAACAAATTTACATTTTTTAGAGATAACTCTGGATCCAGTGTAGAGAGAGCATTGGAGGAGGACATGGGTATTTGCTGAGAGTTTCTCAAGCAGCCTAAGAAAGATGTGGATGAGTGAGGGGAAAAACCCTATAACAACTCCAACAAAGAAGATGAAGTATTTAAGTGATAAGAAACTTCATGAAGAAAATTTTAAAACAAAACAGAAAGACACAGAAGAGGACTTGAACAGGTGGACAGACATCTCCTTTTCTTGTATTAGATTATGCAATGTTATAAAAATTTCAGTTCTTCCTAAATTAATTTATAAATGTAACTCAGTCCTTATCAAAACACGAGCAGTTGGGGTGTGTGTGTGTGTGTGTGTGTGTGTGTGTGTGGTATAAGACAAACTGATAATCAAGTTCATATGGAAAAACATTTAAGAAGAAGCAGGAAAACACTGAAAAAGAAAATCTATGAGAAGCTATGAGCCCCTCCCCCTCCCCTGGATATAAAGGTATAAAGGTGTACTTCAAAGTACCCATAATTAAATTAGTGTGGCACTGACACATAAGCAGACAGTGAGGCCAGGGGAACAGAGTAGAAAACCCAGAAATAGATCTAAGTACATAAGGAACGTATTCTATGATACAGCTACTCTCTTTGGGTTATTACTGGGACACAGATGGACTTTTTTTTTAATGTTTACTTATTTTAGAGAGAGAGAGAGATAGAGAGAGAGAGAGAGAGAGAATGAGCAGGGGAGGGGCAGAGAAAGAGGGAGACACAGATCTCAAAGCAGGCCCCACGCTATGCACTGTTAGCACAGAGTCTGATGCAGCACTTGAACTCAAGAACTGCAAGATCATGACCTGAGCTCAAGTCGGAGGCTTAACCAGCTGAGCCAACCACGCACTCCAGATGGACTTTTTAACTAATGGTTGTAGAACATCTGAGTAACCATTTAGAAAAAAAATTTTTGATACAGTTCTTATAAGATATACCAGAGTAAACTCCAGAGGTCAAGAATTTAAACATAAAAAATGAAAACATATAAGAACTAGAAGAACACAGGGATGAATGTCTTCACAATATCATAGATAATTGATAAACTAGAAGAAAATATTTTTTTTTTATTTTTTTTTTATTTTTGGGACAGAGAGAGACAGAGCATGAACGGGGGAGGGGCAGAGAGAGAGGGAGACACAGAATCGGAAACATGCTCCAGGCTCCGAGCCATCAGCCCAGAGCCTGACGCGGGGCTCAAACTCACGGACCGCGAGATCGTGACCTGGCTGAAGTCGGACGCTTAACCGACTGCGCCACCCAGGTGCCCCTAGAAGAAAATATTTGTAGCATGTAACACAAAGAGCTAATAATCTTAATATATTAAGAACTCTTAAAATAAAAAAAAAAGAAACTGAAAAACAATGGAAAATATGAAATAGACATCAGCACAAACTCACACATATTAAAAAGATAAAAATGGCCCTTAAGTATACATATCTTTTCAAGTTCAAACATACTTAGAAAAATACAAATTAAAATAATGTCATTTCTCAGTGATCAGATGGGTAAAAATTAAAAAGTATGACAACATATCCTCTTGGTGAGGCTGTGGCTAAACAGGGAGTGTCCTATATTATTAGTGAGAATGCAAACAGGCACAGTCCTTCTGGTGGAAGTTTAATAACAGAACTTTATATGTGTGTATGGTTTGATCAAGCAATCCCACTACTAGGAATCTGTTCTGAAAGGTACTCCTCGAATACTATATTTACACAAGGTTCTTCCCTGCAGGGTTATTTGATTTGTTTCATATCAGAAGCAATTAAATTGCCCATACACAGGATAGTGTTTGATTAAAGTATGATGCATCCACACAGTAGAGTACCAAGAAACTGAAAAAGCATGAAGACCTGAGTGAAATAATATGGGGACATTTCCAAGACTTATTGTTAACATTCAAAACAAAAATATGCATGGTGCATGCAGATTGCCAGGCCTGGGCCACCAGGAAAGGGATGGAAGCCACTGGGTGACACAGACGGTGACATAGCACAGAGAGGGGTCACGGATTGATTGCTCTGTGTGCTGAGCACTGCCTCCCTTGCCTCTTCAGGTGCATGCCCACAGCCTCACCAGGTGAGGCCACTGTGCAGGCAATGGTTCCTCATCTCACTCAGGCTTATGTCAAAGATGTAAAATTTGGTGCAGGTATTTGAGCCTTAATGCTTTGAGCTGATGCTGGAGTGATGATTAGTGAGTGAGTTTATTTGAGCTGATGCTGGAGTGATTATTAGTGAGTGAGTAGTCCCAGAGTATCAGTCTCAATTGACTTAAAGGATAAAGATAACAATGTGTGGACTCTACTTGTTCAAGATGTTGCCACTAACACAAAGGAAAAGACCAGAGATCCCCCACCAGTGCTACCACATCAGTATCCTCTCTTGCCAAGGAAGGCTTGGAGGTTAGCCAAGGTGCTAATCTAGTGGAAATTAGGAAAGGTGTGGTGTTAGCTGTAGATGCTGTGATTGATGAATTTAAGGAGCAGTTGAAACCTGTTTTGAGCCCTGGAGAAATCACTTAGGTTGCCATGATTTCTGCAAACCAAGAAATGAGCAATATCATTTCTTATACAGTGAAAAAGATTGAAAGGAAGGATGTAAAGACACCAAAAGACGGGAAACACTGAATAATGAATTATAAATTACTGGATTGCAGTTTGATTATGTTTCTTCATACTTAGTATACATCAGAAGCTCAGAAATGTGAATGCCTGTGTTCTATTGGGTGAAAAGAAAATGTCTGGTGTCTACTCCATTATATCTGCAGTTGAAATTGTCAATGCTTATTGTAAGCCCTTCATAATAATTACTGAAGATGTTAATGGAGAAGCTCTAAATACACCCATTTTGAATAGTCTAAAACTTGGTTTTCAGATTATAGCAGTCTGGTGACAATGGAAAAACCTACTTAGACACATGGCTACTGATGCTGGTGGTTCAGTGTTCAGAGAAGAAAGGTTGACCCTAAATCTTGATGATGCTCAGTCACACACTTAGGAAAAGTTGGATAGAGATGTCGTTGTGACCAGAAATTAGCCAGTGTGCTCGAAGGGAAAAGATAACAGACTCAAATTGAAAAATCTATTCAAGAATCATTGAGCAGTTACATATCATAACTGGTAATTATGAAAAGGAAAAATTGAATGAATATCTTGAAAAACTTCCAGATTGAGTAGCTCTGCTGCAGGTTGGTGGGACAAGTGATGTGGAAGTGAATGAAAAGAAAGACCTGCACATGCCCTCAATACTACATGTAAGCTGTTGAAGAAGGCGTTGTTTTGGGAGGGGGTTGTGTTATTCTTCAGTGCATTCCAGCCTGAGACTTGCTAATTCCAGCTAATGAAAATATTTTCAATGATATAGAAATTACTAAAAGAACACTCAAAATTCTTGCAAACAGGGTGTGTGGGTGGCTCAGTCAGTTAAGTGTCCAACTCTTGATTTCAGCTCAGGTCATGATGTCATGGTTCGTGGGATACAGCCATGCATCGGGCTCTGCTTTGACAGCATGGAGCCTGCTTGGGATTCTGTCTCTCTGTCTCTCTCTGTCTCTCTGTCTCTCTCAAAATAAATAAAGAAATAAACGTTTAAAAACATGCTTACAAAGGTCATTACTAAGAAAGTAGTTGTTGTAGGATCATTGATAGTTGAGATAATTATGCTAAGTTTCTCAAAAGTTGGTTCTGATACTCTGCTTGGAGATTTTGTGAATGTGATGGAGAAATGAATCATTGATCCAACCAAGTTAATAAGAACTGTTTTATCGGGTGCTGAAGAGAAGGACCATGGAACAGGTGGAATGGTCAGGGAGGATATGTTCTACTTTCTAGAATAGTGCTTCACCATTGCTAATAAACTATGACAGGGTGCTTGAGGCAATGTTTCTCACCAGTAATTTTAGAGAAGTCAGTTAAAGAAGTTGAAAAGGCTGGCTAATGTTAAGAAATTCAATATACCCATAGTTACTAGCTTCATTTAACAATATAGAATGCTCTATCACTCCCATTGTCCATGCCTACAGATAATTTATTTTGTATTGTTATATACAAGGCTATTTGTATATTCACCAAAAAAAAAAGAACAAACAAGAAATACACACTGTGAAGGTGTCTATAATGTGCTATTCTTTATGTAATGAAAAAGGGAGAATGAGAAAATACACATTTATCCACTAATGTCTTCAAAAGAAATATAGAAAAATAAGCCAGAAACTAATGAGATTGGTTGCCAACATAAGTTGGGTAGGAGTGGCAGTTCAAGAATGTGAACAGAATGAAACTTCTCTTAGTTTTCTGTATAGCACTGTCTTTTAGGACATACCCCAAAACATAAATAAATAAAACCGACCAGGATGTAGGGGAACCCAAAATAGAATACAAAAAAATAACAAATTTACCTAACAGTGTTATAAATGAATGACATAACTATATCGAAAGGGGTAGAGAAGACAATAATTAAGTGATGTGAGGGACAATATTTTGATTGCATACCATATGCAATTATATCCCCCACCACATACACTATATTGTGTAAATTTGTTTTTAACAAACGTATTGACTAGAGATTCTGAAATACTATGTGCATACTAAGATTTAGCAGATAGGTAAATATATTGTAGGTAATAAGAGCCGGGTTACAAATAAGAAAAGGGGAAATGCTAGAAAGAGCCCTAAAATTGGAGGTGTCAGTATGAACCCATGGCTTCAATATATATATAGAACCTTAGGTATAGAAATAATTATAATATGTATGTGTGTGTTGAGTGTCCATACATGTGTTTCCTAGCTCTGTCTACTGAGAGGATCTGGAGGCAAGAACATTCCAGGGGCAATGAAGACACCTGGCATCCAGATCTTAATTCCTGAATAGCATTCTACAATTAAAGGACAATGACTTTTAGAAACATGGGTGATTACAGGGGCACCTGGGTGGCTCAGTCGGTTAAGCGTCTGACTTCAGCTCAGGTCATGATCTCGTGATTCGTGAGTTCAAGCCCCGCATCAGGCTCTGTGCTGACAGCTCAGAGTCTGGAGCCTGCTTTGGATTCTGTGTAACCCTCTCTCTCCGCCCCTCCCCCACTCATGCTTGGTCTCTCTCTGTCTCTCAAAAAATAAATAAACATTAAAAAAAAAAAAGAAAAATGGATGGTTACAGGGCTAAAACAGAGAAAATATAGGATGAGGCAAGATCATCTTGTATCAGAAAGCAAGGAAATGTTTATAAAATGATTGGGTAAAGCATGAGGCAAAGGATTCAGTAGCCAACTTACAGAAGCTACCAATGGCCAAAATCTGGGACAATGTGAACAAAACAACAAAGAACAAGTAATGGTCATAAGGTTAGACAACCAAAGAATAAGTAAATATCCATGAGTCCCAAATGATGTCACCAGTAAAGAACTGAATAAATAAGTAAATAGGGGAGAAGAGACAGCCCTTGTCTACAATATAGTTGCAATGAATAATGTAGAAGAAAGGATGCAAACAGAAAATCACGGGTAAGCAAACAATACGGTAATTGTTACAGGAAAGAATTATTGATGGGTGCTAAAACTAATAGGTGAAGCTATGATAAGAAACAGGATATCTGAGTTGTCTCTAAGTATTTCTCCACAAAATACTTCTTAATAATTGAGGGGGAGAAATGTAACTTGCCCCTGGAGAAATCTGATGGACACCATCTTATCCCAGTGACTGAAGTTGACATCACCAGATATTAAGACCTGCCAGCATCATGTCCTATACCCTGTGGAAGGCACAAGGGTACAGCATTTATTCTGTGGTGTTTCTGCCACATGTGACAACATCAGACCCTGAAATTAGGAAGCATTGTCAAAGACACAGTGAGGGACAGAAAAGGACAGCTGTTGAGGATGCTTTGGGTTACAATACCAACAGTGGAGGTAGAGGTGAAAGAAATGAACTGTAAGAAAAATAGCAAGTCAACAAAACTTGATAAAACAGTATTTAAGGTGGTGTATTCTAAAAAAAATTTTTTAATGTTTTATTTATTTTTGAAACAGAGAGAGACAGAGCATGAACAGGGGAGGGTCGGAGAGAGGGAGACACAGAATCTGAAGCAGGCTTCAGGCTCTGAGCTGTCAGCACACAGCCCGATGCGGGACTCAAACTCACAGACCATGAGATCATGACCTGAGCCTAGGACGCTTAACCAACTGAGCCACCCAAGGGCCCCTAGGTGGTGTATTCTAGAGAGTGAAGGAGATTTAAAGAAAGTCACCCATGGTAATGACCTACAATCCTATTTAGGCATGTGCTTTGTAACTCTGTGGGATTTTTAACAAAGTTCCTGGAGATATGAATTGTAAATGACATCTTTTTGACTAATTAGGCCTTTTTATTTGGTATGTTAAGTTGCTTGGGAAGCACTGTCAAGCAAATAATGATAAGCTTTAGGTTATGTTGTTTGGGTAGATGCTGTAGCTGTTCTAGAAATCCTATGAAATTCCTAAAGTTTTAATATGTTCTGGTGTGGAGTCATCACTTGACATTCTAATTATTACAGTGTTATGTGTCACAGAAAAAGAGATAAAAGAAAGACACCCCAATTTGTGGGCTGCACAACAGGTGGATAATCTTGCCATTTATTAACCAGAGCAGGAGACCAAGTTTTAGTGAGAATCATCCTCTGACTTGGAAAGACTGTTGATTTATTAATACTTCCCTCTAAAACATATAGCACATCTTTACCGATGATGTATTTTATTTATTTTGTACTTTATCTTATCTTATCTTATTTTATTTTATTTTATTGTTTATCAGATGTATCCACGGGGAAGCTAGTTTTTGACTGACAAATTTCACACTGGCAGGCCAGCTCACTTTGGAATACTTACCTTCATGAGATGTGGGACCGATAGATAAGCAGTCCTGTTCTCCCTGGTTTACTCTTGGTAGTAAATTCTTGCTCTTTGTAGCTTTAGGGATCTGTAGGAGGCAGTGCTGGCCTTGGTTATGTCATAGACAAGACCTGTAAAATGAGTTGTGGCTCAGAGTACTAATATCAGAAAAATCTCTCACCCCTGAGCCCACACGTCAAAAAGTTTTCTATTTGAGGGGCGCCTGGGTGGCTCAGTCGGTTAAGCGTCCGACTTCGGCTCAGGTCACGATCTCGCGGTCCGCGGGTTCGAGCCCCGCGTCGGGCTCTGGGCTGATGGCTCGGAGCCTGGAGCCTGCTTCCGATTCTGTGTTTCCCTCTCTCTCTGCCCCTCCCTCGTTCATGCTGTGTCTCTCTCTGTCTGAAAAATAAATAAACGTTAAAAAAAAATAAAAAAAAAAAGTTTTCTATTTGAAACTGGCAAAAGGAATGTGGAACAATATAAAAATACTCCAAAGGAAACATTTTGAAATTTTGAAAAAAGTCATGAATGATTAAACTGTATAAATCAGGAAATATTTTATGGCTTTACAAGAAAGCTTTTCTAATCACACTTTTTAATGCTTTTATTTTCTATAATAAGAAAAGCATAATCATAGCAAAGATACACCATTGTAGTAGATAAAGCAGAAATAGAGTTTTATTCCAGTTAGGATGCTTTTGCTGAAGTCTGATTCTTTAATATTTGGGTCCGGGAAATAATGGGCAAAATTATGAAGAGGTCCATTTACATCTTATTTCGCAAAGTTTACACTTAATTATAATGTCATTTTGGGAGATAATTAAAACCAAATTCATCATGTCAGCTAATCTAAAGTTAGCTTACTTTTTATTCTGTGCACATAGGAAATATTTACAGGTACCTCTCATGCATTACTACGCTGCAGTATCTGGAGAGGGAGAATAGGTGTTGGACCCATTAGACATGGGTTCAAATTCCAGGGCGACTAGTTAGTCAAAAACAAATCTGCAGACCTTGAATATGGGTACAAATATAAGCCTCTTTTTTCTAGGAAAAAAATGGAGTAGAAGACTCACCTCATAGGATTCTTAGAGAATTCTTTGAAATTCTTGCAATGCTGACTATTGTAAACTGTATACTCTGTATGTGGATTTTTCTTTTACAGCAAATGAGTGGATTAAGTTTAGCTGATAGTGAACACATATGTAGGTTATATTTTCATTTTTCTTTGTCATCATATTTAGGAAAGCAAAAACTAAGTAATCAGTACTGAGATCTCATAATTATTTGTCATAAAACATCTTTTTCTTGGCCACATTGTGAAATAAACATCAAATAATCTATTTATTTGAAGATCATAAATCCCAATATATGGAACCATTGCTGAAGCACACAGAATCATCCCCACAACATACAAAATATATCTCATATGTGTAACTCAAATGTGTTCACTTTGGTTCAAAGCTGCGTTCAAAGATAAAATTATAAAGAGACGAAAAAATTGTTCCTTTTGTGTGATACAGCATATGCATGTTTTAGTTTGCCCAAACTTTTGCTCATGTTATAGAACTTAATTTATATGGAGTTTATCTATATACACCATTTGGGAAATAATCTGAAAATGAACAAAATAACAGCCATTCTTTGGAAACAAAATACTCTTCTTTCACTATTACATGGAAGGTGATATAGGGAAGGGAAGAGAGGTTGTTTCAGAGAAGTAAACCTTGGTTAGCATGTTCCTTGGCTTAGACGTAAGAAGGCAATCTTGTTGCTACATTTCTAACATGTGGCACCTGTCCTTAGGGTTTGGAACCAGACTGGACCAGGTGGGTCTTGAGGGCTCCCTGCCCTCTTGGTGAGGCAGTTTACCACAGCCTGGGATATTGGGCAAACTATGAAAACCTCTGTAAGTGGCTGTTTTACCATCTGAAAATGGGCATACAACAATACTTACTTTGCAAAGTTGTGAAAATTAAATGTAAACTATTGTGAAAATAACTGGCAAGAAATAAAAGTAAGGGCGTCTTTTCCTTTATCACAGCGTTTTTAATTTAGTATATTTATTACTCTTTAATTTTTATTGGAGTATAGTTGACCTGCAATGTTACATTAGTCCCAGGCATACAACATAGTGATTCAACTTCTGTGTACATTATGTCGTACTCTGAAGTGTAGCTACTACCTGTCACAGCATTTTTTTGAGAAGATTCAGTTTTTAAATACATAAATTTTAGGGGTTATATATCATTGCATTGATGTAAATAGTCGTTTTTATGAGTAATTACAAAAATGGATTCACTTGACTCTCATTTTTCAAGAATGCCAATCTCACCAAATGAATACATATTTTGGTATATGTATCTCCATGGCCAACATCTTGACATTGGAGAGGAGGATGGATTTTTCCCTCCATGATAAAGAACTGGAATATCTAATTCATGTTAAACTGTCAAAAGCAGATTGTCTAGATACAGAAAAAAACCTTCAGATAGTGAAGACAAACACAAGCAAAGTATAAAGATCTATAGCTATATTCTTTTTTTTTTTAATGTTTATTTATTTTTGAGACAGAGAGAGACAGAGCATGAATGGGGGAGGGTCAGAGAGAGAGGGAGACACAGAATCTGAAACAGGCTCCAGGCTCTGAGCTGTTAGCACAGAGCCCGACGCGGGGCTTGAACTCACAGACCGCGAGATCATGACCTGAGCCGAAGTCGGCCGCTCAACCGACTGAGCCACCCAGGCGCCCCTATAGCTATATTCTTATCCATGCTTTGTCAGCCTTTTTGTTTACTAACATTTTAATCGTATTTGGGATGAGAAAATATGACAGCAATGGAAAAGGGATAAATGATGCAAAACTTCCCACCACCTGCTTTAAAATTACAATGTCAATTCATGTTTGCTTCCCAATAAAAAAAATTATACCAACACAAATAGCCAGTTCTGTTTGTTGAGCATAATTTTTTAAAAATCACATCATTTGGTCCCTTTACCACATATAGTGTATCTTTTTTCTTTTTAAGTTTTATTTGTTTTCTGAGAGAGAGCATGTAAGTGGGGCAGGGGTAGAGAGAGAGGGGGACAGAGGATCTGAAGCAGGCTCCATGCTGACAGCAGAGAGCCCACTGTGGGGCTGGAACTCATGAACTGTGAGATCATGACCTGAGCCAGAGGCTGACGCTTAACCGACTGATCCACCCAGGCACCCCAAGTGAATCTTTTTAATATAGACTTGTTCTTTCCTTTTATTTTTAGGGGTTTATGATTCTTTCTTGTTTTGTTGAAGTATATCTGATGTACATGTTATATTAGTTTCAGATTATAACATAATGATTCAGCATTTTATACATTACAAAATGCTCTCCACAATGTCTAGTTATCATCTGTCACCATGCAAAGTTATTACAGCATTATTGACTGTATTCCCTATGATGTACTTTATTTTCCCTATGTCTTATTTATTTTATAACTGGAAATTTGTATCTCTTAATTCTCATCACTTATTTCACCCATTCCCTACTCCCTTCCCCTCTGGCAACCACCAGTTCATTCTCTGTATTTATGAGACTGTTTCTATGTTGTTTTGTTTGTTTCTTGTGTTTTTTAGATGCCACATATAAGTGAAATCATATATTATCTATCTTTCTTTATCTGACTTATTCACTTAGCGTATTACCTTCAATATACATCCCTCTGGGTTGTCACAAATGACAGGATCTCCTTCTTTTTTATAGCTGAATAATATTACCTTGTATATAAACACCACATCTTCCTATTCCATTCATCTATCCACGGACACTTGGGCTGCTGCCATATCTTGGATGTTGTAAATAATGCTGCAGTGAACATACAGGTGCATATGTCTTTCAGAATTAATGTTTTTGAGGGTGTTTTGGATAAATATCCAGTAGTGGAATCGCTGGATCATATGGTAGTTCTTTTTTTACTTTTTGAGGAACCTCCATACTGTTCTCCACAGTGGCTGCCTCAGTTGACATTCCCACCAGCAGTGCCTAAGGATTCCCTTTTAACCACTTCCTACCTGACCCTTGCTGTCTCTTGTCTTCTTGATACTAGCCCTCCTGACAGGTGTGAGGTGGTATATCTCATTGCGGTTTTGATTTGCCTTTCCCTCAAAATTAGTGATGTTGAGTATCTTTTGTTGTATCTGTGGCCATCTGTAGGTCTTCTTTGGAAAAATCTCTGTTCAGATCCTGTGCATATTTTTTAATCTGGTTGTTTTTATGGTGTTGAGTTGTATGAGTTTTTCATATATTTTACATATTAACCCTTTACCAGATACATAATTTGCAAATACCTTTTCCCATGTGGTTGTTTGTGTCATTTTATTGATGGTTTCCTTCACTGTGGAAAGGCTTTTTAGCCTAATATTGTCACAATTGTTTATTTTTGTTGCTCTTGCTGGAGGAGACCTATCTAAGAAAATATTGTTAAGACCAATATGGAAGAGTTTACTGCCTACATTTTCCTTTAGATGAGTTTTCTTTTCTTTTCTTTTTTTTAACCTAGGAAAAGCTTTGAATGAGTTATCTATAAATAAATCACTATAGTCCAGATTTAAAAGTCCTTTTGGCCTCAGGCCATTCCTCATAACTAGTGGATGCCCATAAAATGTGAACACAGTACACGAAAGAAAGAAAGAAAGAAAGAAAGAAAGAAAGAAAGAAAGAACATTTTTTAAAAGAGCAATGAAAAATGACTTTGTAAAGAGAAACCATACATTAAATTTAGAAATACTGTAGAAAGGTAAATATTACTGTTTTTTTTAATTATGTGATGAGCTGTTGAATTTCATGATGGAGATGGAGAAATAAGTGTTCATCTTTAGAAATCTGAGTAAACCTCTTCTACTAAGTAACAGGTTGCTACTGCAATGTAATATATAGAAAAAACTGTTCTGAATACATTTAATCCTGTGCATATGGACACACAAAGGAAATTCACAAAACGAAATCATTTGGTAAAATGATAGGATTATGGGACTTTCTCAGATTTTTCTCTCTAATGCTTTTATAAGTAAGAGCCATACTTAATTTACAGAAACACCAACAGGTATTATGCATTCTTTTTTTTTTTTTTTAATTTTTTTTTCAACGTTTTTTATTTTATTTTTGGGACAGAGAGAGACAGAGCATGAACGGGGGAGGGGCAGAGAGAGAGGGAGACACAGAATCGGAAACAGGCTCCAGGCTCTGAGCCATCAGCCCAGAGCCCGACGCGGGGCTCGAACTCACGGACCGCGAGATCGTGACCTGGCTGAAGTCGGACGCTTAACCGACGGCGCCACCCAGGTGCCCCCAGGTATTATGCATTCTAATTTTACCTGCAGGTGTTCATTCTTTCCTACACGATCTCTGGAGGATAATGTCCTTCAGTAAATTTTCAACTACCTGCCTCTCTACATTGTACAAGAAGCTTTGTACTTTAGGATTGTTGTTAAATTACTCAGGGAGGGGGCACCTGGGTGGCTCAGTTGGTTAAGCCTCTGACTTTGGCTCAGGTCAAGATCTCGTGGTTCTTGAGTTCAAGCCCTGCATCAGGCTCTGTGCTGACAGCTCTCTCTCTTTCTCTCTCTCTCAAAAGTAAATAAACACACACACACACAAAATTTTAAATTAAATTACTCAAGGAAAATAGTTCAGGAATTATTAATTTATGCTAATTAAGAGCATAAAATATTTTAAAGATGTTTAAAGACATTAAACAGAACCAGAATGGAAATTAAAAGTAGCTTGAGGCCACTGAAATAACAAAAGGACAACTTAAAAATTATTAGCAACGGACCCAGAGGACGAGTAGTGAATACAGCTTCAGGGAAGAATTACATGTGCCCTGGGCAGGCTTGGACCTTGGGTAATACTTCACTGAGCACAGCTGTGCTCAGCTAATTTTGTTTGTTACCATTACAATATAGAAACTACTAAATTTAGAAAGGCCTGGAGACAAAGTCTATAAGACTTAGGATTTACAAAATAGTTTTTGAAGTGCTGGTATGTGAGAATTGTAGAAATTCTATCTCAACTTCCCAAGTTAAATTTACAGAAACATTATTACTTAGAGGCTACATCTGATAAAAACTAAAGATAATTTTTATTGTTCTTTTGGTGGTAGATAAGTCTCTTAAGTGTTTTTAGTTTCATTTATTTTTAGTTTTCATTAGAGGGTAGTCGACATACGATGTTACATTATTTCAGGTGCACAACACAGTGATTCAGCATCTCTATATGTTATGTTTTGCAAACCACAAGTGTAGCTCCCATCTATCAGCATGCATGCTATCACCATATCCTTGACTGTATTCTTTATGCTGCGCCTTTTATCCCCATGACTTACTCAGGCCACACCCACATGCCTGTACTTCCCTCTCCCCTTCACCCATTTTGCCCACCCCACACCCCCAGCCTCCTGGCAACCATCAGTTTGTTCTGGGGATTTATAGGTCTGATTCTGGTTTTGTTTTTTTGCTTTTTAGTCATTGATTATCTCAAGCTTATTTGAGTAATTTTTAAACTAAAAGTTACAAGAATTAACTTGCAAATTCTTTAAACTTGAAGAGCAAATAGAAACAAAATTAACATATAATTGAGAGTCAAAGCTATCAGTGCACTTTTTATGTAAAAGAAATTGTACTAGGGGCGCCTGGCTGCCTCATTCAGTGAAGTGTGTGAATCGTGATCTCAGGATTGGGAGTTCAAGCCCCATGTTGGGTGTACAGATTATGTAAAAATAATAAAAAAAAAATTGTAGTACAGAATTTGTGTCGTAAAATTAGACTGAATTCAATTTCTCAATGTCATCACAATCTGATAACAATCTGACTTTTATACAACTGAGGTGACTACTTTTCTTACAATAAGTAGGTGGACAAGTCCCCATAGACGATGACATCTTTCTGACACCAATTAGCAGTGGTGTCATCATCAGCTGATCCTCATACTTAAATATTATCAGACATAAGATTGGTGTAGTCAATTATAAAATAATATTAATTATCATACAAATTGTAGTTGGCTCACATACAATAAACCCATATTAAGAGATGTATTTCCAAGTGATTATTTTATTTAAGGTTGTCAGGAATCTATATTGTTCAAACCAGACATGCCAATGCAGATAATTGTTGAAACGAATTAGCATCTGCCTTAGACATATAATACAATTTTATGGTATTAAAGAACTGTGTAGTCTTAAGCACAGTTTTAGCTTTAAGTTGCAGCAGACCCAGATTTCTGTGTGTGGGGGGGTGGATGGGTTTATTCTGGCAGTTTGAACAGGTGTCATTTTTAATATATATATATATATATATATATATATATATATATTTTAAATATTTTATTTAATATTTTAATATTTTAAATATATTATTTTATTTTATTTTATATTTATATAAATATATATAAATTTATATTTATATAAATTTATATATATTTATATAAATATAAATATATTATATTTATATTTATATTATAAATTTTAAAAAATATTTAAAATTTTAAATATATATATATTTTAAAAATTAAAAAAATATATATATTTATTTTAATGTTTTATTTAGTATTGAGAGAGAGAGTGGGGGAGGGGCAGAGAGAAAGAGGGAGACCAGAGGATCTGAAGCTGGCTCTGTGCTGATAGCAGTGAGCCTGATATGGGGTTCGAACTCATGAATCATGAGATCATGACCTGAGCTGAAGTCGGATGCCCAACTGACTGAGCCACCCAGGTGCCCCTCAACAGGTGTCATTGAGAGCCTCCTATTAGTGAAGAGTCTAGATTAGGTTCCTTGATGTCCACAAAAGATTAACAGTCAAGCCGTCAGCTTTTCTGCTTTCTAATATAATGGACTCACCATCA
The DNA here is from genome assembly GCF_028018385.1 of Neofelis nebulosa. NCBI lineage: Eukaryota > Metazoa > Chordata > Mammalia > Carnivora > Felidae > Neofelis > Neofelis nebulosa. Next base: position 3,562,495 of record NC_080791.1, read on the forward strand.
AACAGCTCAGAACTTGGTGCCATCATGAGCAGACTTGATGGCAATCACAATCAATTGGTGTACAATTCTCATTTTTTAAAACTGATACTATATTTCACGGAGAATTTCTCAAGACTGCGCTATCAGACAGGTCTGATCTTTGGACTGAGGCCGAATGAAACAGGGCAGTTCCGTATTTAATATGTATTATCTTGGCATCCTGCAAACATGCCACCCACAACTTGGTTACAATTAAAAGATGCTATAACTTACTATACTATTAGATCTGTTAATAACACCTGCGTTAGGCATGTTTTGGAGGATATTTTCTATTAAATCACTGCCTTCCCTAAATGAATTCCCATGTTTGCAACATCTTGCTTAAGAATTTAACATTAGAGAAAGCTTTCCCTCCAGCCATGAAGTGTTATGTTTTGTCCCCAGTGGCTGTAAGAAACTGTAACTGGCCATGTTTCCCTTTTTGTTTTGATGGTCAATAAGCGTACAGGTAGATGTTTTACTTCCATTAATAGTCAATTGATTAGTACAAGAAATCCAATCAGGAAGAGGTCAACCACATCAACATAAAAGAATCAAGGAAAGAGGCACAGAAGATTCTGGATTTGAGCCAGGTCTTGGCATATGGAATGTGTTTGGATATTAGGTATAAAGGATTCAATATAATTCTGCCCTGGTTGGAATAGACTAAACTGTATGAACAAAAAGATCCAAACTTTTAAGGATCAGTAAAAGAGAAGTCATAACTACATGGGTTTTCGAGTCATTGGGGAAGGGGTTTTCCTCTACTTGGTCTTTGGGGACCCAGGATCTTTTCATCTTGATGTAGAAGCATCTTGTAACACATCCCTGTCATCAGCCTATAGCTGGCAGGGAAGAAGTGCAAAGTGCACCTGAGCTGTGAAGTGGGTCGAGCCTGCAAGTGACTCACATCGTTCCACTCGGGACTTATTCACTCAGTCACCAGTAACCAAGTGAGGCCCAGAAATGTGGTGCACCTTGGTTCCAGGAAGAAGACGATCTGAGGTATTGGTGGAGTCGGCCACAAATATTAAAAATAATGAACTAAACCTAAAACACAAATAGTCTTGGACATAGTACAAAGCATTATTTTTCTATTAGATGGTGACTAAAATTTCTTGTCAATTTCTTAACCATTACAGCTTTCTCTGTTTCCATTTATGCAAAAGCCTCAGCTATATTCTCAAAGGTTTCAAAATCTATTGAAGATCCTATATTGATGGGACACCATTCTACACTAAGGAACATATTTTAGCTGTGATTTTATATATATATATATATATATATATATATATATATATATATATATATATCGATATATATAGATAGATAGATATATATATTGATATATATATATATGTTCTAGGGAGGGCATAGAAGAAAGGCAATGAAAAAACTCTTATTTACATAATAGAGTAAAATAATTGACTTCGGTAATGTGTACACTTCAAATGACTTTGACAGGTTGTAGTTATAAATGGATTCTCAACTTCCTTAATTTTAATAATTTTAAATGATCATCCAGTGGTTAAAACAGAATGGAAAATTTAGTTTCCTAAGTTAAAACATATGACAGTCACTGGAAGCCTAAAATATGTATACTGTAATAGAATGTGATGTACAGGTACTCTGGTTAGGAAAGAACTGGTGGGCGCTTTCCTAGAGACCTCTGTACTGTACAGATATGTGCATTTTGGCTGTACAGTATTACCAGAATATCAGTGTGGTACCCTAGAGAAGAATCCTTGTATTTAACATCAACACCACTTTCTTCATAATATCATATTATGAGGTTTCATAACTCAGTGGAAATATCTGTTGGAAGCAGAGAGCAAAAATTATGTAAAAATGGGGAATGATTGAAAAATTCACACTCAGACGGACCGTAATTCAGTCCTGAACTAGAGAAGATACTACATTATCATGTAAATTACCTTGACGCCTTACTTTCAAAAAGGCAGATTGTCCTCACTTCTACCACTTGATAGGCAGTTGCTATAATCCACAAAATAAGAAACTGAATCTTTGCCTTCCCCTACTCTCTGTAATCCTTATTTCTCAGTTTTATGTAGATATTTATTTTAGCCAAATTCTCCATGATAATTTATTCATTAATCTCTGGAATATCCAAAACAAGGGAATATTTTCCCCCTTATTTTGAAAATGAGGTTAACATCTTTAGCCTCATAGCATGAGCTCTCAGTCCCCTGAGCCACATTTTTAAAATTCATTTTTCATGCCAGATCATGGCAAGTTTTATGACCATGAGTAGAGCCTATTTACTTAACAAAAGGTAAAAAATTTTTAAAAATGTAAGTGGGAATCCTGCTTTTACCTGAGATACTTTAGCAGTTACCTTTGTTTTAAATTTTTTTTAACGTTTATTTATTTTTGAGACAGAGAGAGACAGAGCATGAATGGGGGATGGTCAGAGAGAGGGAGACACAGAATCTGAAACAGGCTCCAGGCTCTGGGCTGTCAGCACAGAGCCCGACATGGGGCTCGAACTCACGGACCGCGAGATCATGACCTGAGCCGAAGTCGGCTGCTTAACCGACTGAGCCACCCAGGCGCCCCCCTTTTTTTAAATTTTTTTTAACGTTTATTTATTTTTGAGACAGAGACAGAGTTAAATTTTTTACATTTATTCATTTTTGAGAGACAGAGCCAGAGCGTGAGTCAGGGAGGGGCAGAGAGGAGTCCAGAATCTGAAGCAGGCTTCAGGCTGTCAGCACAGAGCCCGACATGGGGCACGAACCCACAAACTCTGAGATCATGACCTGAGCTGAAGTCGGATGCTCAACCGACTGAGCCACCCAGGCACCCCTAGCAGTTACCTTCTTAAACAACTCTTCATTACATATCCTTAAAGAACTTGAACTAAAACTAACCTTCCCTCTCAAAGCAAGATTCTGCCCAAAAGAGACTCTCTTTAATTCATCCAATTACATATGTTTCTGAATTCCTAAAAAAGACATCATTGTGAATAGGTTTCTTTTCTTGGAAATGAGGAATAGTCATCCTGGGAGAAAGAAACACAAATGCCCATGATAGTATATTTTTCCTACTTACAGGTCATTTTGGTAAGACTGACAATAAAAAGTGAATATAAAATTGAGTCAGACTGACTAAAACATTCAAATGCGGTCATTTTTCTCCTGCAAAAACAGAGGTGGATCATTGCATAAGTGTGTGCTCAAGTCAAAACCAAAGTTATGTTCTATGGTTCACCTCAGATGTATACCCCGTATGTGAACAAAATAAGTGTAGCATTGAAACACTGTAAGGGTGGTAGTACCTGTGAAACCAATGTACACGATTCGCTGTCATCACACAAGTGTATAGGGTGTGTGTGTAGCACTGACTAAGGGACAAACCAGTTGAGTTTTGTCAAGATTGCAATGGTGTAGTTACTTAAATGGGTGTGATTGAACCAGTGGTGTAATTCACCCATGACCAAGCCAGTATGAGACTCCATGAGGAAGTTCCAAACACATAGAGCCAGACGTACAAGCTCTCTGCCTCCTCAGTTATGATGCTTTGCATAAAGCACATTTCAACAAATTTGGTTGGTTGGTTGGATGGATGGATGGATGGACGGATGGACATATGGATGGACAGGTGGATGCTGCAAATGGACGTTTATGGCAGGTTAAGAAGATTTCAAAGATTCTGAAGCCAATATAAATAACAACAAAAAGTTATTGCTGAGCCATGATATCTCAGGAAGAAAAAAATGCAGCAACTATTCAGTCCACGGCAGATCAGCGATCACCTAACACATGCAAACATGGTTTTTAAGACACATGATGCAATGCAAATATTAACCATCAGTATCATTGTTCTTTTAGAAAAGTATGGAAGATGTCACAGGTTGTGATATGACAGAATGTCATTATTCATAAAGATGTTTACATAGAATCTTCAGAAATAACATTTGTCTCTGAGGGATTATCAATTTTAAAACATGTAGGCAAGTCTGTCTCTCTCTCCATCTGTCTCCATTTATGTGTGTGTATTATGTATATAAATATAAAATATATATTATTATATATAAATTGTAAGTATTTTATATATATATCTCATATATATAAAATCTTTTGGATACTCTTCACTGCAGTGAGAGAGCAATTCATTGAAAAAAAACTTGAATAGCAGAGAGTTAAAAAGACCACATGCCTAAAACGGAATTGATTATTTTCTCACCAAATTCTTTGCATATCTGGGGTCCTAATAAAGCCCCTTTTTAGTTTTGGTGGTAGTGGCTATGTTTTGAACTAACACCTCTTACAAGGAGCTAATCCAAAGGAGACCAGAGTTTACTGTTGGCATGGGTTCTGATGGCAGGAGAGGGAATGTGTACGTGCCTTTCCATTCCATTGGTCCTTTGGCAGCTCATTCCTTCGAGCTACCAGGTTATTGAAATGGAAAAGATTTGTGTTTGCTGAAGCTCCTACAGCAGAATTCTTGTCAATTTCAATCAGCTGCCTTCTTAGGAGTTCTGAACCAGCAAGGGGACACAAGGTGAGAAGTTACACATGGGTGAGCTTACATCATAGGTATGTCGTCGAGCTCCATATTTGAGCCATTAACAGTGCGCAGCTCTTATTCTTAAACAGGTATCTCTCTTTCTTTCCCCACTTTCCTCCCTCCCTCCCACCTTCTATCTCTGTCTCTTCCTGTCTTTTTATTTTTCAAATTTTTATTTAAATTCCAGTTAGTTAGCATACAGTGTAATGTTAGTTTCAGATGTGGAATCTAGTGATTCATCCTTTACATACACCACCCAGCGCTCATCACAGAATCTGAGGACTTCTTTTTGAGTCATTTTTAGGTAAGTTGGCGAATGACAGTTCAGTGGTATTGATTTCTAGAACAGGCAAGCTGAACCTCTTCAGGCATCAGTACCTGATCTCGGAACTCAATTATTAAACTGTAAGTTTAGAAAGTGCTACCAAGAGTTCAGTTTTAACCCACAGGGTAGCGAGGACTAAATAGAATTCTTCATTTTCCCTGTCACTCATCATGACTGCTGGAGAGAACTGTGATCAGCATGAGGAATTACCAGAACGATTAGGTAACTCCCATGAGCCACATGGGATTAGTTCTCCCATGAGCCACAGCGTTTTGGGAGTTTAGGATTCCTGATCTGTGGTGCAGATACCTCTCAGCAAACCAGCAATTCTCTCTGGTGCATATGTATGCTCCTAAATTTTGTAAATATTAGCGAAGTTCATTAGAGAATTCTGAGCAGGCAGAAATGCGTGTATAATTATGAACTATTTAGTGCAAGGGCTGCATTTATATAGTTCTCAAGACTTGCCATAGTGGGCAGCAGGCACACATAACAGGCACTCCGGACATAGTTTATTTTTCAAATAAGCTTATTCTGAAAACAGATGCAGAAGCCCTCATCACTCAGCTCATTTCATTTTAAGATCGCTCATGAGCAGTATTAACTATTGTACTTTATTTGTTAATGTGTTGCAAAAAATAGTCACTTGCCATCTGTGAAAAGAACCTCTTCTGATTTTCTACACCAAAGGTGCAGAATTGTGTTGATGTACTACATTTTACCTCCAGCCTAGTTTTTTTTTAATTTTTTTAATGTTTATTTATTTTTGACAGAGAGAGAGACAGAGAGCATGAGTGGAGGAAGGACAGAGTGAGAGGGAGACACAGAATCTGAAACAGGCTCCAGGCTCTGAGCTGTCAGCACAGAGCCCAACTTGGGACTTGAACTCACAGACAGCTAGATCATGACCTGAGCCGAAGTCAGATGCTCAACAGACTGAGCCACCCAGGTGTCCCCAGACTAGTTGTAATTAAAGGTGTATGTTATGGGTATGTGTGTGTGTATATATGTATGTATATGTATACACATACACATACATATATAATTACATACACACACACACACACACACACACACACACACATATATCTATATATAATTTTAGAGAAAGAAAGAGCAGGGGAGAGGCAGAGGGAGAGAATCCCAAGCAGGCTCCATGCTCAGCACGAAGCCTGTTGCAGGAGGCAATCTCACGAACCCTGAGATCATGACTTGAGCTGAAATCAAGAGTGGGGCGCTCAACCAACTGAGCCACTCAGGAGCCCCAAGGCATTCATATTTCGAACTAGCATAGCACATGTCTTGGTTCCCTTACTGTTAAGTAGCTGTTCACATCTCTGAGAGCATGCAGAAAAGGTGGATAGAGAAATCTCCAATCTGTATACTGCAGGAATGTGCAACATTACAGACTCGGGTTGTAGAACTTTTGGCAGCTCCTTGGGAATATCGTCCTAATCCCTGTAGGGATATCAGGAATAAAGTATATTTGGGGATTACCTGGATAGGAGCTATCCAGTGATCCAGTGCTCACCAGCCAAAGTTTCAAATAGAAAGAGATGCTGGTTTCCAGAGGTCAAGTGGGAATGGGTCAGTCTGACTTGGAGAAAAGATTTTTACAGGCAGTACTTCCTGTTTTGGGTCCTTACTGTTGAGATCGGACACTTGTTCCCAGAATTGGGGCCCACTCCCTAATTTTCCTCCAGCCCATTACACTGTGATTTGGGACCTGTGTTTATAGGCTTTTTGCATCTAGGTAATGCCTTTGCTAATTGAGGTTCACTGTGAAATAACCTTTTTTAGGGAGAGATCACTACAAAAGGTAGAATGGTTTTAAAAAGGGAGAAAATTCCATTTCTTCTGTGAATGGTTTAAACTTATTTCGGAGCAGCATTAATGACCAGGAATGCCCCTTCCTCCTCCTGTTTTCTGCCTGAATTTTCATTTCCCTTTCTTTTTTCTCTTCCATTTTCACAAACAGGCAGGGGAAATCAACAGATTCAAGGACTCTTGTAGTTTAATTTCTAGTCTCAGCATAACATCCGGGAACATGTGTTCTGTTGTTTACAAAAATAATCTATAAACCTTGACTCAAAGAGGCACATTAAGGAATATTCTATAATTGGATTTCTTTCATTGATTCTACAAATATTTGTTAATGGTGCAAAGTGCTGCAGACAGATCCCTGCAGAAAGCCCCGCCCTAGTGGGGTTTACAACCAAACAGAAAATAAAAACTTAATTAAACAAGTAATTGCACAAACTCCTTGTGCAATTATTGATCCTGACCTTTATATTTTTCTCTCTTCTGCCTGGAATATTCTGCCTCAGCAATTTCCACATGGGGCTAAATCCCAGCTTCCCAATCATCAGTATTGGATGTGAAGAGTTTACATGGCCCAGGACCCACTGCCGCTAACATGTCAGGGAGCTCATGGTCTTGAGCTCAAAGACTGCTTTCTGTCTATGGAAGAACCAGCTGTCATCTTCCCATATTCAAAATAAAGCTTACTCTTTCCTAATTTTACATATATATTTTTATTTTGTTAATTTTTTAATGTTTATTTATTTTTGAGAGAGACAGAGACAGAATGCGAGTGGGTTAGGGGCAGAAAGAGAGGGAGACACAGAATGAAGCAGGCTCCAGGCTCTGAGCCATCATCACAGAGCCCAGTGCGGGGCTCAAACTCATGGACCATGAGATCATGACCTGAACCGAAGTTGGTTGCTCAACCAACTGAGCCACCCAGGTGCCCCTCTCTCTCCTCATTTTAAAAGTAAAAATGTCAATTCTAGTGAACTTGGTATAAGCTTGAAATTACAAAAGAATACCTAAAAAAATTTCCTCTACTTATTTCTCAAAGATGACTTGTCTTGATGTCTTGGCACATAATCTTCTGCTGTCTTTCCTAATTTGAAATCACACTGTGTATTTAGTTGTGAAATCTTCCAACACTGGGATGTTAGGCAGTTTCCAATTTCCCTCTTCTACTGTATTATTGAGTTGAGACACCTGTCTGTAGTAGCCTTTTCACATCACTCACCGAAGGTACCTGGTATAAAAGTTAAGACTTTTCATAGATATTTATGTCTTGTGTTTCTTGTAGATTTATATGAATTTGTGTTTACATCAGCAGTAAATACAAGTTTCTGTCTCTTCATGCCTTTGCTAGTATTGACTCTTATTTCTTTAAAATCTTCTCTAATTTCAAAAATTAAAATGATATCAATTAATTTGTGTTTCCTTGTGGTTGTATTTAAATTTAGCTATAGCTGTGTACGGTATATGTGTTTTATTAAGGTATCCTAACTATACTACATGTCCATTAAATTATGCACATGAAAATGTAGGAATTTAAGTAAATACTTAAAAATTTAAACTTTTCAACCAAATTTACATGCTTAAGGTATTTTTATAATGAAATCTTACTACCACCAAACATATTGTAATCACACAGATTTGTCACTTCTGTAAATCAACTTAATTAAATGGATATTTTAAATGATTTTTCACTTGAACATTAAAACTTTTAGAGCTATAACAGCTCAGTTTTAGTGACCCCAGAATTCAATGCCAAGAAAAAAACAACTGGACGCTGGAATCTGTCAATGAATAATGTTGAAGAGATAGACTGATTAAAAAAGAAAGAGGAGAAGAAAATCGTCCTAATTACCCACAAACGTCTCAGCAGTGAGCAATCATGAGAAAGGAAATGCTGGAAAAGTACTTGACATTTAAATGTCAATTTAATCAAATTATGCAATTTTTAAAATGTGGCTGAGTGTAATGGGCTCTTTAAATTGTTTAAACCATGCCTTTTTCTAAAATGGTCCAGACATTGAGCATTTAGGTCCCTTAAGATGCCATTTGAACTAATATCCTTAAAGAATGACGTACTGAATTACATCATTTCACTTTTAAAATAAAAATATAAATTTTATTATTCTTCGAGAATAAAAGATATCACTATATCTAATGAAAACTAGTAATTGGTCAGCATTTATAGTAAGTTAATAACATGACATTCTAAAGGACAAATGAGAGAGTTAGGATGTGTAAATTCTAAGAAGGGAAATTATCCTAACCATGATAAAGGCAGAATATAGGATTCTTACTCCCTACCAACTTTATTTCCCTTAATTTTAGTAGAAACTAACCTCAGCCCCACTTCTCTGCTCCTCCCTCATTTAGACTATTCACTGGACAGAAAACTAATAATGATCTCATGCAGACTTCCCAATAGTATCAGTTTTTTTTTATATAGAACTATGAGAAATAGGTAGTAAATGATCAGAAAAGATACCTAGGGAAATAGTTGACCCAGTTTAGCTCCAAATCTCAATAAAATCTGAGCCCTGGGTCTTAACACGAATGATACAGAAGTAGATTTTTCTGTCTAGCTTGACAGTCAAATATAATTACTGTTGTTGGAGAAAAACAAAACTCGATATTTGATCACATTGTTGTCACAAAAACAATAAAGAGGATTCTCTGGGTGCAATCAAGAGCACCAGATTTGGAAATCAACGTCTGAGTTTGACTACCATCTGTACTCCTCACTTCTGCAAACTTAGATCTTTCTGAGCTGTGGTTCCCTCATTTATAAAATGTGAATAATTGATACTTTACGGTATTTGTATGGGGATTAAATGTGATAATATACAGAGAGCAATTAGAACAGTGCTTGAATAATTTAAGCTCTCAAATGTTAGCTCTTTTTAACAGGTCTTAGTAACAAGCAACAGAAACAGAAATTCCAGCTCATTTAAGTCAAAAATAATTCCTTAAAAATTTACTAAGTACTTTCCAGAAATGCCAGGAGGCCTGATTAACTAGATCTAGGACAAGGCATGAACATTGCCCACACTGACCACAAAATGGTCCAGTGAGGACCTGTGTGCTATTGCCTGGTTTCATCCCCGCACACAGCATACAGTCTCTTACACCAGAAAATTACTGGCGCTAATATCTGACTGTCACCATGGACAGCGCCCTGTGCTTGCTCCATTAACACTTAACTCCAATTGGCAGAGTACAGATCCTGGGCTATATTAGTTAATCATGAGTCAAAAGCCACAGTTTGTTTGTTTGTTTGTTTTTTGCAAGGGAGAATTAATATGAAGAATTAGTAGGGGCGCCTGGGTGGCTCAGTCGGTTAAGCGTCCAACTTCAGCTCAGGTCATGATTTCACAATTCATCCGTTTGAGCCCCGCGTCATGCTCTGTGCTAACAGCATAGAGCCTAGAGCCTATGTCTCCCTCTGTGTCTCCCTCTGTCTCTACCCCTCCCTCATTCAGTTTCTCTCTCTAAAAAATGAATAAACATTAAAAAAAATTTTAAACAAAAAGAATTGTTAGTAGAAGGAGCTTAACTCTTAAAAGGCATGCAAGAGGATGGTAAGGTGTCCAGAATTAGCAAGTGCAAAAGAATAGTTAAAAACCCTAGGCTGAGGAAGAGTGAACAATAAGAATTAAAGACTATGACAAGGTTGCCTGCCAAGGTTGATATTGATGTCTTCGAAAAGAGTATAGCTACTGTCACAAATTGCAGCCTGCAGGTGGCAAAGAAACTTTCCAGCCATGATGGGCCAGTGCTGGTTTCTAGAAGTGGTCAGAACCAATTTGTGGAGTGGAGGGTGTGAACCAGCAGAATCAGACCTCCAGAAGCATTCAGAGCTGCTGCCTTGTGGAGGGTGTGCAGGCTTAGAGAAGTACTCGTGTGTTGCTGGAGGGTTCTGGTGGTCCAGAGATGCTTGGAAGCCTCTGGTGGGGACAGTCTGGCCAGGGGTGCTTCTGGAGCGTCTCAGAAAGGGCTGCTGGCCTGCTGCCTGGCAAAATGATGAGGGATGACCAAGCACTTATTAGCAAAGGAATACGTGCTTGCAGTCACTTGATAGGTTAATTCTAGTGCCCTCCATTGATGAAGGCTTGCATCACCATTGGGCAAAGGAGACTGTTAACAGCATCTAGCATCACAAAGCAGGATACAGAGCCAGTATTTAAAAAAAAGTAGGATTGGAGCTGAGGGAAATAAGTCAATAACTTGTGCATGTGTCTACAGGTTAGTTGCCAGGGGTGCTGGAGAAAATAATATCTGGCATTTCCAGGCTCCAAGAGTCAGGAGGTGGTGAATTCCCCAAACACAGGCAAGCATTTCAGAGATCAGGCAGCTGAAAAGAAGGACTAACATCCGTGAACACAACATTCTTACTATTAATCACTTAGTATCTCATAGTTTGTGCATTGCTTTCACATCTGCTGTCTCTGTTGATGTGGCTGCATGTCCAGATTGTGTAGCCCACACTTAAACATCTTCTTTATATCTTATGTTTCATGTCATCTCCTTTCTTATGCCCAAATCAATGTCTACGAGTAAATTCAGACATGGGCAAACTACCCTCACGGTAGCAACATTTTTAGTTTGAAAGAGTTCAGACAGCTTCATATGTTTCTACCACATTGTTTCAGAGTTATCACAGTCTCAGAAAATAATTGCAGCCAATGGTATCTTCACTCTCGTACTATTAGATGAGACACTATCTGAGATAGGATACCGTGTTAGTATAGTAAACAAGTAGATAGAAGACCTCCCTGTATGTGATACAAATATGAAACTGAAGTTTGCTTGCAAATACATATTAATAGGCTCCTACATAATATGGAATTCATGTATTATTTGTATCTTTAAGAATTTCTTCTTCCCATTACTTGGTTTGTCTTTGGTTTCCAATGGCGTGTGTTTTTCGCATTTTTCTCCTGTCTCCCTGCCCCAGCAGCATTTGATATTAGTGATCCCTCTGTGTTTTGAAGTGCTTGTTTTCTTGGGGGCACCATGGTATGGCACTGTGCTCATTTTGTCCTTATTGTCATGCCTTTCTGAATGCTTCTGGAGATCTGATTCTGCTGGTTCACACCCTCCACTCCACAGATCAGTTCTGGCCTTTCTTGCTAAGGCTACTTTACTAGAGCTTTACTTAGCTCTTTACTAGAGCTTTTACTTAGCTTTCTTGCTAAGGCTACTTTACTCACTCGAGCTTTTGTGTCTATTCTTCTAAATCCAGACGCCATTTATTTTTCATAAATCCAAATTTTCTATCTCCAACTTTGAGTGCACATATGCAGCCATTTAATTGACATTTCTCAGAACTTTCTGCAAAGCATCTGCAGCTCAGTACGTACAGAACTGCACTCACTGGCTCTTCCACAGCTGTCCTCCGCCTCTGAGAAGGATGAACGCGCCAGTCAGCATTTGGCCAGTTGCTTTAGGGAGAGACTGAGACGTGAGTTTTGCCTCATACTCGTGTGAGTATGTGTGTGTGTGTCAGTAAGTACCAAAGCCTACTAATTCACCTTGCTACCTATGCCTTGAGCCCATGTATTTTTCTCCACCCTCACAAACCCAGAATTCCAAATTGGCAACAATTTTTGCCTGCCCTACTACAATACTGGCTCTCAGGTTCACCAGGATGCGTTACCAGCCCAGTGTAATTAATTTTCCACACAGCAGCTTGCATTCTAAAACCACGAATTAGATTATTTCCCCCTTTTTTGTGCTTCAAAACAGGAAGGGGTCTTTCCATCAGTGTGAGAATGAGGTACTTACAGTGTTCTCTAAGATCTACCTCTTCAGCCTCATCACTCACCATATCCTCTCCCTCTCTAGGCACCAAACCAAATGGTCTTCAGTTTCTTTATAAACCTTTTCAGTTTCCAGTTGTTGTGTTGAAAATGTGTTTACCCACTTGGCATACTCCTCGTTCACACTCAGATTAAATGTGTGTCATTCTAGCGTCTGACTACTCCGCCCCCTTTATAGGCACGTAATCCACTTGTCATCATTTATTCAATGAAAAGCAGGGATCACATGTGAACTCCTTCCTACAGTGCCCCCAGCATTTAGCACATGGCCCAACTCAGGAGATGCTCCATATTGTTGAAATAAATATTCTAGCCTTGATGGGATCAGATGTTATCACGTAAAGTTCGAGTTTTGCATATTCCCTAAATTATGGAATATATTTTGCTTACTTTTGTCATCTCAGCTTTTAACACAGTACCTGAGACACACTAGGCAAATCAGTAATTATATGCTGACTTAATACGTAGCTACCTCAAACACAAAATAATATTCAAAACAATTCACTTTTAGATTAAATTGTTGGAAACTTTACCCCATAATGTTTGTGAGCATTACATCAAGAAAGAAAGAAAGAAAGAAAGAAAGAAAGAAAGAAAGAAAGAAAGAAAGAAAGAAAGAAAGAAAAGGAAGGACAAAAAAGAAGGAAAAGAAAGAAAGAAAGAGTGAAAAAGAAAGAAAGTGAAAAGGGAGGAAGGAAAGAAAAGAAAGGAAAAGGAAAGAAAGAAGAAATGAAAAATGAAGGAAGGAAGAAAAGAAAAAGGAAAACTGAAGCTACAAAACAAAAACCTTGCCGAAAGACTCTATAATATAGTGGACTGTGGCTTATACATTTCTCTGCCTGTAAGTGAATAGCAGAAATCAGCAACCCATTTGTCTCAATCGGCAGTGGAAAAAGGAGAACAGTTTCTATGGCATGAAGGCACTACTGATTAAATATTTGAGTAATTAAAATGTGCTGAGACCCATAATAAAAATCTACAGAAGTGTTTGTCATACTTGCTGAGCACAATGGTTTCATGAAATATGCTTTAAATACTACCAAGACACCTTTGTACACAGTACACACATGTGTACTTTTCTTGCTCACAGATCGCATCCTTGCTCTATAAGTTCAAATACCTATTAATTTATAGGTATGATCTCGCTATTAAGTTTTTCTCTCACTAGAATGCGCATTTTTATCTTTACTTTTTCTCGAAGCTAAGGAGGTCTGCTTTAGTGTCTCGCGGCCTTGGGTAGTGATGGTGTATCTCAAGGACTCACTTTCGTTGTCTATAAAATGAGATGTTCCACCTATATAGCCAGTCATGAAATTCCATAATCCAGCAAAGTTTTTTTTCCCCCCCGGCGCTATACAGGCGTACACTTAAATACTTATGCATACTTTTGAACACAGGCAAAATTCAAGAGTACCAGGTTAAGATAAACACTGCAGAGATCAGATGATTTAGTTTGGCATCATATGGTCGTATCTGAATTAAGTGGGGGGGGCAACAGTAATTCCAGAAAAATGTCAGGTCTAGGAAATATGCTGCCCACAGATAAAATCTGTCCTGAACCACTCTAAAATAAGTAATGTTTTAATTGGTGGCCAACATTTTTAAACGAGCAGACTACTCACATATATTCATATTTATACATTCTGTTGAAAATACAGAATTCCCAGGCACATTGAGGCATTAATCTGTCCCAGCATCAGTCACCTGTGGGTGAGAGTGGTGAGGACCCTTGAGGTGGGTAAGTATTCTCAAGTTCACTGCTGACATCACCACCCTTCGCTCGGTCTGTTTCACCCAGCTAGCTCCCTGACTAGCCTCTTTGGGGGCTGGATTTTGCAGCCTTTATTTAGAGGAAGTTAATGTTAGTGAATGACCAGGTGGCTGAAAAGCCACACTGAGAGAATAGCCATTAATTCTACCACTCTTGAAAAAAAAAAAAAAAAAAAAAAAGGTTGACTATGTTAGAAAACTGGAATATATGAAATGGTCATGATTATTCAGGAAACTGTGTATCTCAGTGTAATTATATAATTTCTGAAATATATTTTTTCCTTTAATAGCATGTCAGGTAATCACATTATTTAAGAAAAATTTTAGAATCTCCCTATGTAGCGTATGGCATAGTATCTATGCCAGATGATCTCTGTTGGTTTGCAGCCTCCTTGGGAACTATCTGGGTGTCCTCTGCAGCCAGTCCTGTACATGAAGGGCAGGGCAAGACAGAAGAAAGAGGCACACTTCAATAATAGAGTTGTTTTTTTAAGGAGAAAGAAGAAAGAAAGAAAGAAAGAAAGAAAGAAAGAAAGAAAGAAAGAAAGAAAGAAAGAAAGAAAGAAAGAAAGAAAGAAAGAAAGAAAGAAAGAAAAAGGAAGGAAGGAAGGAAGAAAAAGAAAGAGAAAGAAAGAAAGTGTTAGACCATTCCATATTGGTAGGTGACAGGGTTAATAAGCAAGAGAACTTACATATGAGGTTTGTCTTGGGTGGCCACAAGATGAGTAAACAGTCCCACTTGCCTGCCAGAATCTTAAAGGATTATACAGAAGGTTCCATCACAGATACTGTTCAGATGCTCCCAACACCACATCGCTATCTGAAGGCCATGTCCAGGAGCAGGGAAGGCCAGTGGAACACATATTCCAAGGACAAGGAGAAGATGAGGAGGCTCTGATTCCCCAGGGCCAGCTCATGGGTCAACCATTGGTCACGTCCTTTTGATGACTTCCTTCAACAAGCTCTTCAACACTTGGCATTCATGACTTTATATGCATAATGAAACCTTATATTGCATAATTGCTCTTCCTTTGGATGAGGTGAATAAACTTCACTTTATTTGCTAGGAAACAGATGTACATAAATTTCAATTTTTTTCAAAAGTCTATGTTCTAATATAAAACCTGGCATTTTTTTTATAAGTGATTTTAACTATTCTAAGAAAAGTTACCAGGGAGGGAAAAAATGCTGTTTTAGTGTAAAAACAAGAAATATATAGTTCAAGTTTTAGTGCATTTAAAAGGATTGTGATTATAGTGATTATTGAAGCAAGGCATATTCTATTATTTCTCAAAATCCAAAGGCATTTTCTGTTTTCATCACACACACACACACACACACACACACACACACATGCGCACACGCACAGTCAGAACAGATTAATAGTGTTCTTTGAATAGTGAATCATGGTTTAACATCATAGGGAACGAAATAGTGTTTTTATTAGACACCATTCTGTTCTATAATACCCTAATAATTTATAAGGAAGAAGTAAAGTGCTTTATAAACTCTGGAAATGTCTCTGAGCAATCAAAAAGTTTAAAACATAACTTAGACAAAGTAACTGGACCAGCTTATTATTTCCATTTCACATTAGCCTTCTTTTTTTTTTTTTTCACATTAGCCTTCTTATTGTACAGCCCAGAGGTCTGACAGTTGTTTTTGAAATTTGAATATAGGCAAAATAATGTATGACAACACAGAATTAAACCAGCTATTTTATGATCTTTACTAACGTCTGACTACTGGTTCTAATATTATATTCTAGGATGGGAAAACCTTTTAGTATCTGTCTTCATATATGCATACACTAAACCATACAGGTGTTCAGTATTTTCATCTAGTCATGGTTACCTGTAAATTCTCTTTCAAGATTTTGTGCAGTGTATTTTAGAAACACACGATTACCGCCCCCCCAAAAAGGAAACATTGCATATTGTGATCTCATTCTTCTGAGTTATATATGTATTTGTCCTTTGCATTTATTTATTTTAATTTTTTTTGAGAAGAGAGGGAGAGAGAGGGTGCAAATGAGCAAGAAGCAGAGAGAGAGAGAGAGAGAGAGGGAGGGAGGGAGGGAGGGAGAGAGAGAGAGAGAGAGAGAGAGAGAGAGAAGCGGGACTCAAACCCATGAACCACGAGATTGTGACCTGAGCTGAAGTCAGATGCTTAACAGACTGAGCCACCCAGGCAGCCTGTGCTTGTCCTTTTTACATTGACAGCTAAAACTTGTTTTAAGAAGTGGCTTTTTTAAGAGAAACCAACTTTCCATAATCCCTTAAAACCTACTTCTGTTTCCATGAAGTGTAAATGTTCTTACATTGCCTCTTCCGGTAGCAGTCAAGGTGTAATGGCCCAAATGCCTTCAGCAGAGCAAGATGGTAGAAATGTTTAACTATTCTCCTTTCAAGTGGTAGAGTAGAATGAGTGTCAACTTTGGAATCAGACTTGGGTTAAAAATTGCTCTTTCCCCGCTTAGATGTGTACGTTTATACAAGCTGCATCACTTTACCACATTTCATCTTTAAAAATGAGAGAGAAAAATGAGAAGACTTAAGACTTACCTTGTAGGGCTGCCCTGAAGTTTGAATGAGATAATGAATACAAAATGTGGCAGAACCTGACACACCGTAGATGCTTAATAATTGCTAGGTTTTCTTCCCATTCCTTTCCCCAGCTGGCTGCCTGGATGACTCCCTTGTGCTCAGGACGTGACACTAGAGCACCTGGGTGTGGATCCTTAGCCTAATGCACACAGCAGGTAGCCCCATTACAAGTGTGTAAGCTGTGGATTCCAGATAAGTTGAATGTGAATTAACTTTGCTAAATTGTGTCCTATTAAGTACAATGAGACATTGTGATCTTTTGTCAAAACACAATTTTACTTGTTAGATTTGCTTCAGATGGCTGTGTGTCCCACTGAAATGACGAGATACACTATCTTCACAAATCTCACATGCCTTTCACACATGACCTCTTTGCCTCTGTTAATTTGCCTGTTGATTCGGCAGGTATCTATTGAACACCAGCTATGTGCCAAGCATGATGCTGGATGCTGGAGAGGGAAGAAGACGATGGCAGGACCCGTCATTCCTTGCTGTGACGTCTGGTAGTACAGACAGACATTAAACAGATGTCATAGATTCTGTACCCAAGATAAGTGATGACACGTCCGCTCTCCAGGAAGCACAATATTCATGAGAACAGTTGTTTGTAAAACCCACTCCAATATCTGTCCAATATTATTCCATTCCATTTTTTTAATTTTATTTTATTTATTTTTGGGACAGAGAGAGACAGAGCATGAACGGGGGAGGGGCAGAGAGAGAGGGAGACACAGAATCGGAAACAGGCTCCAGGCTCCGAGCCATCAGCCCAGAGCCTGACTCGGGGCTCGAACTCACAGACCGCGAGATCGTGACCTGGCTGAAGTCGGACGCTTAACCGACTGCGCCACCCAGGCGCCCCATTCCATTCCATTTTTAATTGATGTTATCCACTCCCATGATGCATGTAAATGCTTTTCAGTAGGACAGCTGCGTCTCCTCTGATGAAGAAAAGCTTTCGACATGTTATTTAGACCCTTGAAAAAGTTTCTCGAGCATACAAAGAACTCTGAAGCAATTACACCACTCAGTTGTATAGTATAAAATATAGATGATGAATCGAATGTTTCCATTAAGGAGCCACTTAAAGGTGAAAATATGTTCCAGATCCTTGAATGCGGAACAGTATATCACTGGGTGCCTTTCCCCTGTAATTTTCTTTATGGCTGGAAGTTGACAAGGCGAAGAACCAAATACACCTGTTACGATTTATGCGCTCTTCAGAACTGGTTTCTTCCTCTCCTCTCACCTTCCTTCCTTCTAAAGACTTACTTGTTGGAGTCCTTATGGTTATATATTAGCAGTATAAAAGAATCCTATGATCTTCGCAGCACCCAAATGACTACCCGAGCAGCCATTTTTACACGGGATGAAGTCTTTGCTTCTTGTGCTGAGCGTTGCAAATAGCCTTCTGCTTCTTCCTTTATGGGCCTTGGAAGCAAAATGAGCCATGTGTTTCCATTATGATGGCCTGACTCTGGAAAGAAATGTGCAAACAAGCCTATATATTTTTACTGAGCTCTCGATTAGTTTAATTTAGAATTGAAATGTGCTTTCTAGCTGAGATGTCATAAAACCGAAGGAGAGCATGTGCAGGGCCACGCGAGTGATTACATCTCATTGTGATCTTTGATGGCATTGTCCAGAAGCATCTTCGGAGAAGACATCTGAGAAAGCGGAAGTACTTAATTGTGATATAATTGAAGTGAAATATTTTGGTGTAATTTGCATTTCGACTTGTCATTTAGAGTGATTAGCTTCAGTAACTTTATGTACTCCAGCTAACCACTGCTTACAAGTCTAAGAAAATTAGCTTTTACATATTAATAATCTATGATAATGCCTTAAGGGCATAAATTAATGAATTCTGGGCCCAGCATGCTCTATCCACCATCTGATTGAGCCTTTTCAAATGTGAACATGAGGAGCTCATCATTTTAACATCAAATAATCAGAGAAAGAGGGAAGGTGCTTAAGTAATACTTCCTGACTTTGGAAAGTTTTCCAATAGACTATGGGTATTTTAAGAGACATTATTTTAAAAATCCAGGTGAGTGATAAGAGTTCTTTTAGAAGAAAGATAAATGGCAGGATTATAAAAAACAATAGGTAGAAATTAGGTAAATACAGGGTGAGAAACAATCCTCAGGACAGTCCAGGACCAAGTTGCTGTTCAGGGGAAGGTAGGAGAGGGCAGCAGACCTAGAATTTATACCATTTCAGACAGAGATCAGACTCTCCAGTGCTGATGAAACTTCTCACCTCACCATATTCCAGCTAGTCAAAATTAAATGTATAAAAATGATAATATAATGTTGCCCTGATAGAAACATACAATATAGATGTTTGGGTCAGTTGTGAAAGAAAATCGTCTCATTAACTGAACATTAAATTGTTTTAAAAAACAGTAATACATAGTTAAGATTATAATTGTTTTCCTCATAAAGAATCATGAAATTTTTAGGCCACAATATGTGGCAGTTTTCAGTAACTAAGCTTTAGTTAAAAACAAATGGTGAGGGGTGCCTGGGTGATGTGGTTGAGCATCTGATTCTTGATTTCGGTTGAGCTCATGATCTCAGGGTTTGTGAGATCAAGCCCCATGATGGGCTCCACACTGACAGTGGAACACCTACTTGGGATTCTATCTCCTTCTGTCTCTCAAAATAAGTAAACATTTAAGAAAATGGTGAGTGATTACACAGTTGAAGGAGGAGGAAAGATGCATATAGACACCAACAGTATGTTGCCTAGACTCCCAGCCAGGGAACGGGGAACTTAACTGCCAGAGTAAACTCAGCAACAGGCAAGTTGATTTTTTTGGGGGCTTTTAGCCAATCATTCCACACCCTCTTAGTCTTTCTTCTCTCCTTATTTCCTTTATGAGAAACCATGATTTTGTTCATTCAGCAAACACTAACAGAGAGCTTTCCCTTTTCCAGTTCTAGAGTCTGAGGTTGAATCAGTGAAAAGGCAGTCAAATTCCCTCCTCTTGCAGAACTCCTACTGTCCTGGAGAAAAGAGATAAATAAGCAATCAAATGAGTAAGGTGATTTCAAAATGTGATAACAGCTATGTACACAATAAAACAAGGTCATGCAGTAGAGCATGACTAGAGCTCTGGGAACCTCATTTTCTAGAGGAGTCAGGGAGAGGCTCTGGGAGGAATTGACATGTTCACTGAGACAGGAACAGCGAGAAGTCAAGGGTTGGCCAGTTAGTGCCAAGGCCCTAAAGTGGATGAGAAGGTGTGTTTAAGTAACACAAAAAGGCAGAGTATGGCTTAGTCTTATGTGGGAGGGAGCAATGGTCCATGAGTTTAGTAAAGACAAAATCATAAGGGCGTTTTATTTTTTTATTTTTTGAAGGAAAGACTGCCCTTTATTAGTAAAATTTCTAAAATCTGAAAGGTTGTAGTTTTATTAACCTTGTTTTAAAAAACTACTAAAGTCCATTACAGTAGAACAGCACATACCACAATTGAGCTAAAATGGCTACATACAAATAATTTTAGATAATCTAATTTTTTTGCCATTTTTAATTTATTTTTTAATTATTTTTTTAAATATGAAATTTATTGTCAAATTGGTTTCCATACAACACCCAGTGCTCATCCCAAAAGATGCCCTCCTCAATACCCATCACCCACCCTCCCCTCCCTCCCACCCCCCATCAACCCTCAGTTTGTTCTCAGTTTTTAAGAGTCTCTTATGTTTTGGCTCCCTCCCTCTCCAAACTTTTTTTCTTTTTTCCTTCTCCTCCCCCATGGTCTTCTGTTAAGTTTCTCAGAATCCATATAAGAGTGAAACCATATGGTATCTGTCTGTCTCTGTATGACTTATTTCACTTAGCATAACACTCTCCAGTTCCATCCACGTTGCTACAAAAGGCCATATTTCATTCTTTCTCATTGTCACGTAGTATTCCATTGTGTATATAAGCCGTAACTTCTTTATCCATTCATCAGTTGATGGACATTTAGGCTCTTTCCATAGTTTGGCTATTGTTGAAAGTGCTGCTATAAACATTGGGGTACAAGTGCCCCTATGCATCAGTACTCCTGTATCCCTTGGGTAAATTCCTAGCAGTGCTATTGCTGGGTCATAGGGTAGGTCTATTTTTAATTTTTTTGAGGAACCTGCACACTGTTTTCCAGAGCGGCTGCACCAGTTTGCATTCCCACCAACAGTGCAAGAGGGTTCCCGTTTCTCCACATCCTCTCCAGCATCTATAGTCTCCTGATTTGTTCATTTTAGCCACTCTGACTGGCGTGAGGTGGTATCTGAGTGTGGTTTTGATTTGTATTTCCCTGATGAGGAGCGACGTTGAGCATCTTTTCATGTGCCTTTTGGCCATCTGGATGTCTCCTTTAGAGAAGTGTCTATTCATGTTTTCTTCCCATTTATTCACTGGATTATTTGTTTTTTGGTGTGGAGTTTGGTGAGCTCTTTATAGATTTTGGGTACTAGCCCTTGTCCAATATGTCATTTGCGAATACTTTTTCCAATTCCGTTCGTTGCCTTTTAGTTTTGTTGATTGTTTCCTTTGCTGTGCAGAAGCTTTTTCTCTTCATGAGGTCCCAATAGTTCATTTTTGCTTTTAACTCCCTTGCCTTTGGGGATGTGTCAAGTAAGAAATGGCTGCGGCTGAGGTCAGAAAGGTCTTTTCCTGCTTTCTCCTCTAGGGTTTGGATGGTTTCCTGTCTCACACTCAGGTCCTTTATCCATTTTGAGTTTATTTTTGTGAATGGTGTGAGAAAGAGGTCTAGTTTCAACCTTCTGCATGTTGCTGTCCAGTTCTCCCAGCACCAATTGTTAAAGAGACTGTCTTTTTTCCATTGGATATTCTTTCCTGCTTTGTCAAAGATTGGTTGGCCATACGTTTGTGGGTCTAGTTCTGGGGTTTCTATTCTATTCCACTGGTCTATGTGTCTGTTTTTGTGCCAATACCATGCTGTCTTGATTATTACAGCTTTGTAGTAGAGGCTAAAGTCTGGGATTGTGATGCTTCCTGCTTTGGTCTTCTTCTTCAAAATTACTTTGGCTATTTGGGGACTTTTGTGGTTCCATATGAATTTTAGGATTGCTTGTTGTAGCTTCGAGAAGAATGCTGGTGCAATTTTGATTGGGATTGCATTGAATGTGTAGATAGCTTTGGGTAGTATTGACATTTTAACAATATTTATTTTTCCAATCCATGAGCATGGAATGTCTTTCCATTTCTTTATATCTTCTTCAATTTCCTTCATAAGCTTTCTATAGTTTTCAGCATATAGATCTTTTACATCTTTGGTTAGGTTTATTCCTAGGTATTTTATGCTTCTTGGTGCAATTGTGAATGGGATCAGTTTCTTTATTTGTCTTTCTGTTGCTTCATTATTAGTGTATAAGAATGCAACTGATTTCTGTACATTGATTTTGTATCCTGCGACTTTGCTGAATTCATGTATCAGTTCTAGCAGACTTGGTGGAGTCTATCGGGTTTTCCATGTATAATATGTCATCTGCAAAAAGTGAAAGCTTGACTTCCTCTTTGCCAATTTTGATGCCTTCGATTTCATTTTGTTGTCTGATTGCTGATGCTAGCACTTCCAACACTATGTTAAACAACAGTGGTGAGAGTGGACATCCCTGTCGTGTTCCTGATCTCAGGGAGAAAGCTCTCAGTTTTTCCCCAGTGAGGATGATATTAGCTGTGGGCTTTTCATAAATGGCTCTTATGATCTTTAAGTATGTTCCTTCTATCCTTTCTTTTTATTAAGAAAGGATACTGAATTTTGTCAAATGCTTTTTCTGTATCGATTGACAGGATTATATGGTTCTTATCTTTTCTTTTATTAATGTGATGTATCACATTGATTGATTTGAAAATGTTGAACCAGCCCTGCAGCCCAGGAATGAATCCCACTTGATCATGGTGAATTATTCTTTTTATATGCTGTTGAATTTGATTTGCTAGTATCTTATTGAGAATTTTTGTATCCATATTCATCAGGGATATTGGCCTGTAGTTCTCTTTTTTTTACTGGGTCTCTGTCTGGTTTAGGAATCAAAGTAATGCTGGCTTCATAGAATGAGTCTGGAAGTTTTCCTTCCCTTTCTATTTTTTGAAACAGCTAGAGAAGGATAGGTATTATCTCTGCTTTAAATGTCTGGTAGAACTCCCCTGGGAAGCCATCTGGTCCTGGACTCTTATTTGTTGGGAGATTTTTGATAACTGATTCAATTTCTTCACTGGTTATAGGTATGTTCAAGTTTTCTGTTTCTTCCTGTTTGAGTTTTGGAAGTGTGTGGGTGCCTAGGAATTTGTCCATTTCTTCCAGGTTGTCCAGTTTGTTGGCATATAATTTTTCATAGTATTCCTCATAAGAGCATTTTAGGCCATGTGGATATTAGTTTAAATATGAGCAAAATCCAGTGGAACATTAAGTAGGGATGAGGCCATCTTATCACACTCTGCTGAGTGGAGAATGATGGGGAAGGAAGAAAACTAGGAACAGGAAGTACAGTTTGGAGACTTAACTAGTAGACTGGGCAGGACAATGGCAGCATAGTGGAGATACAGAGGAGTTGGAAGATTTTGATATATTTTAGATATTTTGGAGGTAAAACCATCGAGATTTTCTCATGATTTCAATGTGGGAATAGAAGGAAGTTTCAGATCAAGAATATTTTCATAGATGGCCATGCTTTTTATTGGGAAGGGGGAAAGCAGAAACGAGGTTCTGAAAGAAAAATGAAGGGTCCTGTTTTGGCCCATCTGGGTCTTAGGTGCCGAAAAAACAACAAATGGAAACATTAAGTATTGATGTTTGAGTCTAAACTCATAGGAAATAATAAAACCTGAAGGTCTTAATCAGGGAACTACTGGCACACGGATGGTATTTAAAGTCATAGAAACAGATGATATGATCTGAAGAAAGGGTATAGAAGAAGATGAGAAGATTGGTGAGACAGGGAGTTGCAAGGGGGAAAATTGAGAACAGCATTCCAATAAGTGGAGACCCAGGAAAGCGTGTGTTGGGTAAGCAAGAGAAGAATTCGTTCCAAGGAGGAAAGTTTTGAACTCCTCATTGTCTTTCATTTTGGTTACCATCTATCTGCATGTTGTGCCTGAAGAAAATCATGAATTTCTAAATTGTTGCCACTTCTAATTTATATTTTCATATCTTGTCTTCTGTCCGTGGTCACTTAATCCTTCATTTTGTTTTGTCATTCATCCCATAAGGTTTTATAGGTACTGTGTTGTATGTGTTGAGTTGGATACAGTTGTGGGTAAAATAAGAAGGGTTCCCTCTCATCATGAAGTTTATAATATATGTTATGTGTTTTTAGTTTCCTCTCCTACCCTCTGCAATTGTTTGTATTTTTTTTAATGTTTTTATTTATTTTTTTAGTGGGAGGGGCAGAGAGAGAGACAGAGAGAATCCAGAGCAGGCCCCAGGC
Source organism: Neofelis nebulosa (assembly GCF_028018385.1). Classification (NCBI taxonomy): domain Eukaryota; kingdom Metazoa; phylum Chordata; class Mammalia; order Carnivora; family Felidae; genus Neofelis; species Neofelis nebulosa. The sequence goes on from NC_080791.1 coordinate 3,586,823, forward strand.
TCCGAACTGTCAGCACAGACCCCAGTGTGGGGACTTGAACCCACAAACTTGGATATCATGACCTGAGCCACAGTCGGATGCTTAATTGAGTCACCCAGGTGCCCCTCTCCGCAATTATTTGTAACTGGTGCCACTTTCACACAGCTTTATTGAATGAATCTCACTGCTGCAACCCTGTCTCTTGGATCAGTGCAGGTAGGAAACTACCCTATACAATGTTATCTTTTGATCTTTGAACTCTAGAATGAATTACCCTCCACACACCTGCACATCTCATTCAAGGCAAATTTTATATGTGCCCTTGACCCTATACATTCTATTTGGGGCCTTCCCTATTTGGTACCCCTTTTCTCTTCTGTATGTATTTCCCTTTCTGCTGACTCCATTCCCTCAAAGAAACATGCTCAGATTTCTCCAATCCTCTTTGTTTTTGTCTGTTTCATTCGATAGATAGATAGATAGATAGATAGATAGATAGATAGATAGATATAGAAGAGAGAGAGAGAGGGAAAGAAAGGAAAGAAAGGAAGGAAGGGAGGAAGGAAGGGAGGAAGGAAGGAAGGAAGGAAGGAAGGAAGGAAGGAAGGAAGGAAGGAAGGAAGGAAAGGAAATGAGCATCAGCCTGCACTCTTCCTACCCCTGAGGCAGAGGTCATGGAAAATCCAGCACAGCACCTGGATTTATGTCCCACAACTTGCAAAACACTGAGCTAAAACCATGTCATTTGATTTACATGCAATGGGAAGCTATGAATCATCAAATTATATTATCATGTGACTTGGCTTGGCATCTGGAGTGTGGCATCTGGAATGGGATGGGGTAACTACCTGATGAGAAGACTGATCTGGTTAATTGACACCATCAGGTAAAAGATGAATGGATTAATATGATGTGTTTATATTAGGAATTTATCCACATAATACACAATCCTAGTGATCTCATCAGTGAAGCAGAATATATAATATGTGCTTAAAATTATAACTGGATTATTTCAAAGTCTTATCCTGATTACTGTTTGTATCCCCAAGTATATCAGCATACTGTCATCACATCTTGTTGATGACTAAGCATTACTTCTTTTGTGTTATATTCAGCCATGTTATACAAGAACGTTAAAATTCAGTTTCCCTTTTGTGTATACATGTCTGAACACATGGGTACTCAGCTTATTTTATTCTCATTAATTTGTGTATGCATTTATATAGTTTAAGAAAAAGATCCATTGTTTGAATAATTATCTGTATGGTAAGCAACAATAGATATCATGAGACACCACCAAATAAATTTCGATTTGAGTGTTTGCAAAGCTAGAGTATAGTAATAAATACAGAAATAATTATATTCTAGAATTTGAATCTGTTGGACCAAATAAAATACTATGTGGGGTATCACATCGAGATAATAACGTTGAACATTTGACTGACAATCTATCCACATACATAGGAAACCCAATAATCTTCACCTGCCAAGGAAATAATCTAAATGAAATAGACCAAAAAGAAAAATTCAAATGAATCCTACTAAAACTGGACCTTTGCAAAGGGAAAGTAAAATGTGAGTGACAAAATAAGTTTATGAGAAGCAGAATGACAGATGGCGGTGAAAAAGAGTAGATATTTATGATGATGCAAATGAATGAAAGCTGATACAAGACGATTAAATATCAGAAAATATTGAGTTTGTTGAGTCACAGGTAGAATAAATTAAGCTAAATCATATAGCAAGCACCAGAGTAGTGGAAAGTCATAATGATTACACTGACAACAATATAAAAAAAAAAAAAAAAAACAGTTGGGGAACTTTGTACAGAGTATATTCATTGTTTTGACCTTTTTTTTTAAAGTAGTAGTTTAATACTATTCTTATATAAAAGTTTATTTAGGCAGTAATGGATGAAATAAGATGTGTTGTAGGGTTTTGCGGGGGGAGTGGCATACTGTACCACCCTTTTCTGTTTCATCAAAGCTTTCCCTGCAGGGCCACCTGGGTGGCTCAGTTGGTTGAGCATCTGACTCTTGATTTTGGCTCAGGTCATGATCTTACAGTTTGTGGGTTCTAGCCCCTCATTGGGCTCTGTACTGACCATATGGAGCCTGCTTGGGATTCTCTTTACCTCTCTCTCTGCCCCTCCCCTGCTCAACAGTCTGTTTCTCTCTCTCAAAATAAATAAAGAAATTTAGAAAAAAAAAAGTTTCTGCAAAGCTATTCAAGTCCTCCTAGAGAACTTGTGGGGTTCCTAGAAAAACAGTTTGGAAACCCAAACTTGACAATGGTATGGTTCTAAAATGCCGTAACAGAAAGGATTATGTAAATGTTTATCACATACATGAGTATGTTAAAGTACAGGATTTGTTTATTATGTTTTCTTGAACAAGAATTAACATGTTTGTAGTTTCAACACCAAACTGAAAGCCAGTATCTTAGATTTGAGTTCTGATGCTCTTCAACTTTTTTTTCAATAGGGTAAAATAAAAATTATTTAAGCCAGATTATTTACTGTGGAAAGATTGAGAGTGGTCCCTCAATTTGCATAAAAGTCAAGAGAACAGGACAATATGAAAACTTTACAAAGGAGCCAAGCGACTCCCGCCTGGTTGTATGCTAAATATATAGATAGCACTTATGTAAATACATCCAAAGCCTTGGTGGAACATTCACAAGGTTAACATCTGATCCAGCAACTTGATTTATCAGATCAAATCTCTTAAGTTATATAAATGAATTGAGTTGCAACTCCGGATACCCAAATGTTACATTACCTTGTGTCTTATATATTGCAAGAAAATTGCAGCCAGTCACACTGTCAGACCAAGCCTTCTAGATTAGTCAGTCTACTCAGGTGATCAAATGGTAGTTCATGGATGAGCATAGAATTAGAATTGGATGTTCTTCCTTGGTGGAATTTCTTTATATAACTCACCACTTATTGGTCGTCTCCCATATGTAATAGTACTTTTACATACATTATGTTATTTAATTTTTGGCATATTATATATTTATAGTTGAGGCAAGTAAGATTAAATAACTTAGTCAAGGTCACCTGGCTAACAAGAGTACTAGGATTTGAACTGATTTGCAACGTTTGCAGCCTTTCCTGTATATTTTATTTTTTTCTTCCAACTTGAAGTTCTAGTTAGGTAGCATACATCTTCTATTTTTTAAGGTCAGGTCTATCCTAGTCTTATCCATTTGAATATAGACGCTGGTCCCTTAGTTAGGCTTTAGTTTTTCCACAAAATATACAATATCTCTTAGAGCACCTCATCTAAAGAAGACCAGTAACATCCATTTTCTTTTAACTGGTACCTTCTTCTGCTATAATTACATTGCTCAGACTGTATCCCCAATTTCAGAAGCAAAATAAACAAGAACAGAAGAAATACTGCCAGGTTTTATTAATTTATCTTATTTAATTATGCCTCCTAATTTCCTAAAACCCAGGTATTGTAGAATATGGATATAAATGTTATTAAGGTAATTAATTTTTTTCTAAGAGCCTATTACTGCTTCAACAAAGCAGAATCTAATTTCTTTGTATCACAATGAACTACTCCTAAGGTAAATACCTCTAGATTATCCAATATTCAAGGCTTCATAATGAACTTAGCAATTAAAAGTAGTAACCAAAAGATAAAATCAGAAAACATAAACATTTCATAGAACTAAAGCCTTCTTAAACTAGCTATATAAGCCAAGGAGAAATGGACCTTAAAACCATTATGTGGTAAACTCTAAGAATCTGGAATTCAAACAGTCTTGCTTTATTGCATACATGGAGTATTTTTTTTCATGCAAATTTGTATCCTTTAAAAGGTAAATTAGAGGGGTGCCTGGGTGGCTCAGTTGGTTAAGCGTGTGACTTCTACTCAGGTCATGATTTCATGGTCCATGAGTTTCAGCCCAGCATTGGGCTCTGTGCTGACACCTCAGAGCCTGGAAGCTGCTTCAAATTCTTTGTCTTCCTCTCTGCCCCTCCTCTGCTCGCTCGCTCTCTCTCAAAAATAATGAAAAACATTTAAAAAATAAAATTAAAATTAAATTAAATAAAGGTAAATTAGAAAAAGTCATCCAAGTTTGCACTAGAATTTGGTCATGTCAAAAGAGGGATCAAAATGTAGCTGGGCAAAAATCTTGAGAAGAGTTTTTGTTTTTTGTTTTTGTTTTGTTTTCTCTCTTTTTGTATTTGCCTCATTGTCCTTGCCAACAACTGGGAACATAGAAGGGGAAGAATGGGACATTGTGCACCTGTCTACTGCAGGGGGGACTTGGTTCTGCTGGGTTATGAAACTGCTCTGTGTTAGCTTTATATCCAACCTAGAAGCTACACAGCTGGTCACAATTCCCCTGAGTATTGAGGACGCCCAACAGTGATTTTCCAGACAGCTTAACTTGTTTTCAGACATGGTTCAAGAGAACTCTAAGGTTATGATTTAAAAATAAAAATAAAAAAAAGTAACATTTCAGATTGCTTATCTCTATTTCATTTAGTTCTTTTTATGGAGTTCTGTCTTGTTTTTTCATTTGGAGCAAATTCCTCTGTATCCACACTTTGCTTGACCACCTATTTGTTTCAGTGAATGAGGCTGAACAGCCACCTTTCTCCAACTGGAAGGCATGATGTGTGGATGGTCGACACTTGTGTAGACTCTGTGCCCAGTGGCTGGTGGACTGGGGGTCCCAGGTCACTTTGCCTTGTGGCTGCCCTGTGGACAAGCTGGAGGTGGGGTGGCCCCGGGGCTGTGGGCACTGAGGGCGCCCCCGGGTGGACAGGGTGGAGGTGGGCTGGGGGGTGTGTGCCCTGAGGGTGCCTGGGGGGCGGGGCGGCTGGGGCTCCGCGCCGTCCAGGTGGAGGGGGAGCACGAACCGTGAAACTTCCAGCGGCTCCGCACTCTTTCGTGGGGCTCCAAGGCCACACCTGTTACGTTGTACTTTCCCTTTTCCACCGGGGTTGTTTTCCGAGCCCGAGGGCATCTGTGGCAGAGCTCCCGGAGGCGGAGGCGGCGGCGCGCTCCCGGCACCTGGAACTGAGTTTGAGGCCTCGCCGCGGGCTCCCCGGGGCAGAGTGCACGCAGCGGGCGCTCGCCGACCTCTGACCCGGAAGACCTCTAGTCGCTCCACCCACCCACCCCCACCTTCCGGGCTTCCTGCTAGGCCTGGTTTCTTTGGGCTCTGGTTATTCCTTTGTTTGTTTCTTAGATGTTCAGTTGTTTGTTTTGAGAGAAACAGAGAGACAGGGCAGAGAGAACCCGGGCAGGGGACGAGCAGAGAGAGTGGAGAGAGAGATTCCCAAGCAGGGTCCGCCCTGCGGGCCCGGAGCCAGATGGGAGGGTCACCCAAAAATCGTGCCCTGAGCCGGTTGGGTCGGATGCTGAACCGACCAAGCCACCCAGGCGCCCCTCTAGTTGCTCCTTTAAACCACAGCTTTCTCTCTGCGCCCCAGGGCGGGCGAATCTGTACCTGGAGCCTCAGTACCGCCCCTGCGGGGGCAACTCCCGGCGTGGGGCTGGGGTCCCTTTGTTATGGAGTCCTCTCTCTGCCTCGGGGTCAGCCCCCAGTACTCCTTCAGGACGAGCTGCCTTACCAACAGGTGCAGATCTGGTGGACCAGGCGAGGCCGGGGTTTTCCTAGCAGCCGGGTGTTCCTAGTGGCCAGGGTCTTCCTGGCGGCCGGGGCCTTCCTGGTGGCCGGGGTTTTCCTAGTGGCGGGGACTTATGTTGGTGGGGTCTTCCTGGCGGCCGGGGTCTTCCTAGTCTCTGGGAACACAGCCCTGAACTGGCTTCTGGAGAGAGGAAACCTATGGCTCCTTGTTACCAGGCCCAGTGCAAGGCTCTGAGCACATACTCAGCAATCCGTTAATGAATTCCACAATTAAGTGCACTCTCCACTTTTACTTTCCTTATGTTCCTGACTATACGAGTGATTCAGACTTTTTTTTTTTTTTTTTTTTTAAGTTCATGGACTGTAGATGTGCAACTCACCAGCTTGAGTGTGCTAATAGTGTGTTTCTTTCCTTCTCTTTTTCAGTCTGTTCCCAGTATTCTAGAGGCGTGTTCGCCATTTTCGGACTCTACGATAAGAGGTCGGTACACACCTTGACCTCGTTCTGCAGCGCCTTGCACATCTCCCTCATCACACCGAGTTTCCCCACGGAGGGGGAGAGCCAGTTTGTGCTGCAGCTCAGACCGTCCTTGCGGGGCGCGCTCCTGAGTCTGCTGGACCACTACGAATGGAACTGTTTCGTCTTCCTGTACGACACGGACAGGGGTAAGTCGCAATTCCACGCCCACATGAGTAAAACCCTAACTTTCAACCAGAAGTGGCCTGGTGTCACTTTTGTGACTTAGGGAAATAATTTGAGCTCTACTACAGCTAAAATCAGAAAAGGGTCAATGGGTATTATCAATAATTTTATCTGGAAACTTCTAATTAAATGAGCATCAGATACACCAGGTTATTCATGAGCCACCCATGCTCTGTGACTTAGCTGAAATCAAGATAAATACTTCTTTGAACATTTCTGTGATGATATTTCAGGTACAATCAGGAAATAAATGTCTTTTGCCTCAAGTGCAGGTGATCTCATGTCTTGGAATGTCTTTAAGGGAGCAAGTTGATTTTTCTGTCTGCATCTCTATATCTATAATTTTATTTAAAAAAGAAAAAGAAAGTAGTAGTTGAACCATATCCATGGGTTTGACATGTGAAACTTGAAGTGAGTAATTGAAATGTGGTGACAGTGCGGTACAGATTTGGGGTAAGGCTTCGGGGCCCTGGCAGCCTTACATTTTACCATCACCTATCGGGCTCTGAAGATCAGGAACTGATACTGTGCAACCCATGTGTTGGAAAAACAAGGTGAATAAGTTATTGACAATCATGCATTTTTATACAGGTTTGAGATACTTTGACTTTTCATTGTGAGACATAACTTAAATTCGCATATTCTTTTTTTTTTTCTTTCTATTTAGTGTCTAGAATCATAGCAACAGATTATATTGCAGAATAAACAGCAGGGAACTCCCTTTGGGCTTTTTATCTTCAATATTTTTCCCTTAAAGAGTATATATGACAAGAAGTTGGAATAAAAATTCAAACTGGCAACGTTTTGAGAATATCATTGAATAGAATTCTGTCTGTGCCATGAGTAAAACAATAAGCATAAAACAATCAACAAGCAAAATAAATCTTTTGAAGATGTAATTATCTTCAAAGGCCAAAGCATAATTTCCTATTTTCAGAGATGGTATATCCTATAAGATGTCACACCACTGGTGGTCCTAGTACATTTTATATTGGTTTTCTTGCTAAATTTTCCTTTCAGTAACAAGTTTAGAAAACTTAATATCATCAATGTATTTTTTGCATGGTTGCCACATGCCGTAATTCTCATTTGGAAATATGGGAGCCTACCCATGTCTTGTGATGACATTTTCCAATATTTAAAAATCCAAAGCATCCTAGAGCATGTATGATAGATGAGAGAAATCATTCTGTTCATTTCTAACTTTTGGAAAAATCCTTCAGCAAGAGGACACTGAAAATTGAACCATAAGGCAACTTAAAACAACAATGAGGTATTACTACCTTATTAGAATGGCCAAGATCCAGATGACTGACAATGACACATGCTGGTGAGCATGCAGAGCAACAGGGGCTCTTGTTCATTGTTGGTGAGAATGCAAAATGGTACAGTCGTTTGAAAGTCAAGGTGGCAGTTTTTTACAAAACTAAATACGTGCTTACCTTGTGACGTAGCATTCGTGCTCTTTGGTATTTACCTATAAGTGGAAAACTTATGTCCCTGCAAAAACCTGCACACAGATACTTATAGCACCTTTATTCATAATTACCAGAACTCAGAAGCAACAAAATGTCCTTCAGTAGGTGGATGAATAAATAAATGTTGTTCATCCAGACAATGGAATATTATTCAATGAGCTATCAGTACATTAAAAAACATGCAGGGACCTTAAATGCAGAGTCCTACTAAGTGTAGAAGCCAATCTGAAAAGGCTACATGCTGTATTTCAACTATATGATGTTCTGGAAAAGGCAAAGCTGTGGACACAGTAAAGAGATTAGTGGTTGCCAGAGGTTAAGGGGAAAGAGGGATGAACAGGTGAATCACAGAGGATTTGTCAGGCAGCGAAGTTGCTCAGTATGATGCTGGCATTGGATCATGATGTGACACTATGATAATGGTAGACATGTCATTATACATTTGCCCAAACACATAGAACGTCTGAAACCAAGGGTGAACCCTAATGTAAACCGAGGACTTTAGGTGATAATGATATGTCAGTATAGCTTCATCAGTTGTAACATATGAATGTCAAATGCAAAAAAAAAAAAAAAAAATTACACCTGAATAAAGTTGACTTCCGATGTTAAAAAATTGAATCATGATGGAAAGAAATACATACTGGGATATATATAGATGAGACTCTTCTTTATGTGGTTCTTTATGATATAGCTCAGTTCGTCACTTTGGGCACAAGATCCTTATTTTATGACATCTTGATCTCATAGAAATATCAGTGGGTCCTGTGTCTTACTTTTTCCCTCTGTGCCTGGGTCCATCAGTCTCTGGCAAGAAGAAAGTTGTAGGCGTTCGTGCATCAGCCTCCCTACCAAACAGGGATTCAAAGTGGTGCTTTGCTTTCACACTAGTATGTACTTTCCGGGATCCTCACCCCTGTGTAGCACATCAGATGCTTCAACCCTGAGCCATGTCCCATCCCGTCTGTCCAGGAATCTCTCTAGTATAAGCAGGCCTATTTCGTTCTTGAAAGAATCTTTCTCCTGGCTGAGTTTCTGCCTCCCAAGGCTTAAACCCTTCATGGAACAAGCTCTGTTTCTTCTAATATGGCATCTTGTTACCTTTAACATTCCTATTGGCTTGCTGAACAAAGCCTGCTTTTCCTTGTTGTCTCCCTGTCCTGCTTTTAACCAGCTAATGCAAGTCACGCTCTCAAATTTCTGAATTCTCTCTAGTAGCTGCTGCAGGATGAACAGCCAGCCCTTTGCACTGCCTTCTAGTAGAGTAATACAACCCATCTTCAAAACAGACACCTTTATCCCAAGGGGTAATTGCATGAATGAAAGAATAACATATCAGGAAGATGGCTCTTTATATTTTTTACTGAAGTATATTTGACGTACGATGTTATATTAGTTTCAGGGGTACAACATAGTGACTCAACACTTCTGTGCATTACTCAGTGTTCACCACAATAAGTGTGGTCACCATCTGTCACCATACAGTGTTATTACAGTATCGACTCTATTCCCTATGCTGTACTTTTCATCTCTGTGATTTACTTATTTTATAAATGGAAATTTGTGGCCGTGTCGTGGTGTTGAGATGGTTCACTCTATCATGACATGACCGTGCTTCCCGATATTCTTGGTTTCAATTAAGTACTTGCAAAAGACAGTAATAATTTTTTTCTCCCTTTGAAATTGTTGTGCTCATTTTATAAGTTTAGGATCACAAGATCAATTTATTTCTTCTTAGATAGTGGGCTTAAAATTATGTATCACTATCACCAACCGAGGTATGAACGTCAGTTGTGAGCTTGATTAATTTCTCTCATAAACATAGTTGGCTAAGAGTCATCAGTATTTTCACATCATGCAGAAAAAGAGAGCACACATCCACTTTAAAGATAAGAATTTTTTTTATAATGTACAAAACCACCTGTCAAGAAATAAGATGGTTTAGTACATTTTAGTACTTTTCTCCGATCTTCAGTTATCCTTAACTGTTTATTTCAACATTTTTCCTGTTACAAATAACTGCCTTAATATGGCCCTGAATTTCTCCACAATCTTGAGTGGAACATGGCTGTCTGATGCGTCATAAATCATTATTTTGGAATATGTTATCTCATTGATCCACTTAGTTATTTCTGAAATCTTACTCCCCGTAGTGATACACTGATCTTATAAAATACAAGAGCTTGGGGCGCCTGGGTGGCTCAGTAGGTTAAGCGGCCGACTTCAGCTCAGGTCACGATCTTGCGGCCCATGAGTTCGAGCCCCGCGTCGGGCTCTGTGCTGACAGCTCAGAGCCTGGAGCCTGTTTCAGATTCTGTGTCTCCCTCTCTCTGACCCTCCCCTGTTCATGCTCTGTCTCTCCCTGTCTCAAAAATAAATAAAACGTTAAAAAAAATTAAAAAAAATAAAATAAAATAAAATACAAGAGCTTCAGTCTGTCATAACTTAAGGTAGTGTTTTTATGATGAATTGTCGTCAAAGGAATGATATTTTCTTTCCTCTGATGTAAGACTTCTCTTCAAGTTCTGCTCTGCTCTTGGTGAACTGTGTGAACCTACCTGTATGTTTGTCCACATATGTCAGGGAGAAATAGAGACAGGGACAGAGAAGGAGGAAAGTTGAACTGCATTGTCTTTAAGGTCCATTCCTGTTATCTTTAATGTTTCTTTATATTCCAGATGGTATTGTATATAAATAAATATGTATTAGATTCCAAATTCCTTCCCAGAAACGGTGGGCAGAAAAAGAAAGATGGTAGGTCACATAAGCATCCTGTTTATCAGGTCGCTCCCGGCTTCTTTTCACTTGACGGCCTCTCAAAGAAGAAGAGAGTGTTCGTCCATTTATTCGTTCAGTTTATGCACTTACCATTCAATAAAAATGTATTGTTCACCTTGTCTGTATCGGACACTTTGATACGTATTTAGAATGCAGTGACGGGGGTGCCTGGGTGGCTCAGTCGGTTAAATGTCCAGCTTTAGCTCAGGTCATGATCTCAGATCACGGGTTCGAGTCCCATGTCTGGCTTTTCACCGATGGTGTGGAGCCTGCTTCCTTCCGATTCTCTGTCTCCCTCTTTTTGTTCCCCTCCCTTGCTTTCTCCCTTGCTTTTTTTAAGAAAAATTTTTTTAACTTAAAAAAATTTTAATTTTAAATTTTAAAAAGTTTTTTTTAAAAAGAATGCAGTGATGAGCAAGACTGTACTAGGATGAAGTTAACTCACCTGCTATAGCTTCATTAGGAAATGGCACACAAGATTCTGTTTGATAGCCAAGAGCTTGCCTTTGAGACACAGTGTGATGTTTTTACATTTGGAATAAAACTTTGGTAAGATTTTTGAGTTGATAAATTTAAGGCTATTGAATATGTTTGAAATGTTGCTTATGAACCTGAAGATCTGAATATTAAATTTTAATTAGTTACCTTAAGTAGCCACATTTGCCTAATGGCTACCTACCATATGGGACAACACAGTGTATCTAAACAATGAGCTCACTTGGAACAACATATTTTAGTTTGAGCGAGATGTCCAAATCTTTTCTCAATTCATGTAGGAAAAGAACTTAGAGAACACCCTGTGCAGAATCCTTTTTTATAGTAATTTTCACATTACATTATGTGTATATTTATATATCTTTTCTTCCCCCAGAAATATATCTTTTAGCAGTAATTATTATATCTTGCTGCATTTATATCTTTTCTGTGTAGCATAGTAACCCCTAATAAGTATGCCATAAACATGAAGTGGATGAATGACTTAATCAAAGTCCTTGATCTTTCTTTCCTTTTTCTCTTTCTTTCTTTCTTTCTTTCTTTCTTTCTTTACTTTTCTGTCTTTTTCTCTCTTTCCCTCTCTCTTTCCCTCTTTATCTTTCCCCCTCTCCCTCCCTCCCCCTTCCTGCCTGCCTGCCTTCCTTCCTTCCTTCCTTCCTTCCTTCCTTCCTTCCTTCCTTCTTGGCAGTATTACACTATAGATATACAAAAATTTGTCCATTTATCTCTTGATGACCATTTGGGCTGTTTCCAGTTTTGGGTTATTATAAATAAAGCTGCTATGAACAAAAAAAAGAAAAAAAAAAAAACAAAGTCCTTGACAATAGGTATCAAATAATTTTGATGCTCTCATAACTAATCATGTAATTCAAATTTTATTAATGATACCATGTGTTTTTTTAAAAATCTTTGTTTATTTTTGAGAGAGAGAGAGAGAGAGAACATGAGCAGGGAGGGACAGAGAGAAAGAGAGAGAATCCCAAGCAGGCTCCATGCTGACAGCTGAGAGCCCAACACGGGACTCAAATTCATGAGCCAAGAGATCATGACAGAGCCAATGCTGAATACTTAATCGACTGAGCCACCCAGGTGCCTCAATTGTTTTGTTTTGTTTTTTAATGATACCGTATTTTAATGTATCAGATAATTCCTATATTAGTCAAAATGAAAAATTCTCCTATAGAGATGGTCCTTGAATTAAATTTTTTCTTATCATGAAAAAGTATGGAGCAACCTGAAAAAGAACATCCTTTTTTTTTTTTTTTAATATAATTTATTGTCAAATTGGCTAAAATGTAGTGTGTACAGTGTGCTCCTGGTTTTGGGGTAGATTCCCGTGGTTCATCACTTACATATAACACCCAGTGCTCATCCCAGCAAGTGCCCTCCTCTATACCCATCATCCATTTTCCCCTCCCCCCCAATCCCCCATTACCCCTCAGTTTGTTCTCAGTATTTAAGACTTTCTTATGGTTTGCCTCCCTGCCTCTCTGTAACTATTCATTCCCCTTCCCTTCCCCATGATCTTCTGCTCAGTTTCTCAAGTTCCACATATGAGTGGAAATGTGATATCTGTCCTTCTCTGACTGACTTATTTCACCTAGCATAATACCCTCCAGTTCCATCCACATTGCTAAAATGGCAGGATTTCATTCTTCCTCATTGCCAAGTAGTATTCCATTGTATATATAAACCTCATCTTCTTTATCCGTTCATCAGTTGATAGACATTTAGACTCTTTCCATAATTTGGCTATTGTTGAAAGTGCTGCTATAAACATCGGGGTACATGTACCCTTGTGCATCAGCATTCCAGTATCCCTTGGATAAATTCCCAGCAATGCTATTGCTAGGTCATAGGGTAGTTCTATTTTTAGTTTTTTCAGGAACCTCCACACTGTTTTCCAGAGTGGCTGCACCAGTTTGCAAAAAACATGGAATGCTTCATGAATTTGTGTATCATCCTTGCACAAGGGCCAGGCCAGTCTTCTCTGTATCGTTCCAGTTTTAGTATATGTGCTACTGAAGTGAGCACTGAAAAAGAACATTCTTGATTTAGATATAATCAAGCTAAATATTTAGAACACTTTAATCCATATTTTTGGCATTATAAAACCTTGAATTTTTGTCAAATCTACTTAACAAGATGTCATTTTTCCTTGAGCGAAAAAAAGATGTTAATTTAAATAATATAAGAAGTCATTATTTTCTCACTTGAAATAGATGTTTTCAAAGGAAAATATTTTTTACTTCTGTGTATTGCACAGAATTGTACATATTTATGATGCATCTATGGCCATTCCCAACACCACGGGTCACAAGATGAATTTATGATCAAGGGAAAGATGAAGAGATATAAACCTAATATTTAAAAATTCTTTTTTTTTAATGTTCATTTATTTATTTATTTTGAGAGAGAGGGAGAGAGAGAATCCCAAGCAGGCTCCATGCTATCATCTGAGACTTGATGTGGGCTCGATCTCACAAACTGTGTGATCATGACCTGAGCCGAAATCAAGCATTGGATGCTTAAATGACTGAGCCACCCAGGTGCCCCTAACATTTAAAACTTGTAAGGATCACTGTCATTGTTTTTCATGCACCCATTCTGGAGGCCAGAGTAAGCAGTGGCTGGTGCTATTCTTGTTTTATTTCATCCTTCTCTTTAATGCTTAATGTTCAACGTTTTATCGCATTGGCCGTCTCCAGGTTCACAGCGTTATTTCAGGGGTTGCTGAATATCTTTTGTTCAATATATGAATTATTATTATAACATTATGTAAATTGTCCCTAGGAGACATGGATTTGTCAAGACATAGAGTAGAAAACTTTAATTTGGGTTGGTTTGGCTTATTTCCTTTGGCCTGTTTTTTTTTTTTTTTGTTTTGTTTTTTTTAACAAAACTATATTCTACACATAGCATAACATATTTTGAAAAACCTAGGAAACAATGTTGTGGGTGGCATAATGTATGTGTGCTGCTCCCCTGCGCTGAAGCCAGAGCAAGGAGGGAAGGGGGTGGAGAGGGGATCTTGGGTGGGGAGGGCAGAGATCTTGCTATTTTATTTCTACTTTTTGGGTTTTGCTGCATACATGCCTTTTATTTTTAAACTGCCTCAAATCCTTTTGCAAAAAGAGTCGAGATCTAAATCACAGAAATAGGAACAAATTAAGAGGCATGAGATACCTTTCCACAATACCTCTCTTAACTTTCCAGTAAATAAGCCTATTGAATAAATGGCTCCAGAGAGCTCGCCTGCCTTCCCTTCGGGTTCTCAGCTCCACTTCTCTATTTCTTCTCACATTGCCCTATTCTTTTACTCTTTCCCTCCTTCCTGAATCACAACATAGAGTGTTTAGGCAACATGGTTCCATGGACCTGGGAACCTCAGTCCTCTGTCACTCATTACCAGCATAGGCTTGTGGTAAACTCACGTCCATAGGTAATGTAGGGGGATAACAGAGCAGAAAAGTGCAAGGAATATGGTGTAATGACTTCAGTTCACACCAAAATAATATCACTGGCTCTGCTTCTTCGTTGAAATTCCTTTCTGAGGGGTGTGAGATGGGGAACATTTTCAGGGGTGACTGCGCACCTGTCACCTGGCCTCGGAGCTGCTCAGAGGAGTGCTGAGTGTGTAGGGGTGCTTACGACTTCCCGCCTCCCAGTTTCCAGTTACTGTGCAGGTTCATGTGACGCCAGCACACATCTCCCATGAATTGTGCCACTTACAATGCTTATGGCCCAATTTTCTTATTAAAAACAAAATTAGAAACACATTAGCAAAACAGAGATCTTTGATGTATAAATTCAGGAGAAGTAAGAATCTTTCAGACACTAACCTGGTGTTATCCAAGAAGGGATGAAAATTTATCTTTAGTGCTTGGTACACATTCAGCCTCATTTCAGTGTATTTCCTAATCCTCAGGGAAAACACCTTTAACTGTAAAACCCTCACTGGGATGAAGAGGAGTTCCCTTTTTATAAACTTCCCATGGCGACCTCGGGCATTTATCTTTGTTTATAATTAACTCATTAGGATTTAGACTGTTTTTATAGCTCACTTAAATATGTTTGCTTACTGATATTTATTACATTTTTCATCAGGCTGATGATGCCAAATATTTACTTGTTACCAGCTGCCAAGTGTGAGGCTAGCCCATTCTGTCAGGAGGAGAACACACTTCACTCTGTGTTTTAAGCATGTATCATTGCCTTCCTGCTGGAGCCGGGCCAGTGGGAGAGCAAAGAAAAAAACCATGTGTAAACATAACAATGGAGCTTCCTATGGCGATTCCAACTTGTAATTGAGGGAGAAAAAGTAATCATAAGCTGGCAAGGCAGCCCCTGCTCCCTCTTCAGTATCTCCTTTGGTGGCACTGCAGTGTCTGTCTTCGGCCCTCATTAACCCGATTCCACAGGCTGGCACCTCTGCGGGTTAGGAGTGGGAGATAGTGGATGGAGGGGCACATGCATGGGGTGAAGGAACCCTGGTGGGTATTTTCATAAAGAGGGTTACATGTGCCATCCCTTTTCCCTGGGGAGAGGAGGCAAAGGGAGGCATGTGTATGTCTGTCCCCTCCCACCTTCCCTGGTTACAGAATGAAGGAGTTGAGGGCAAGGGCTGGAAGTGCCATCCTTGTGCTAAAATCCCACAAGGATGATGAGCCAGAACCATACTGCCAGACAAGGGGGTTCTTGAAGAACAGTGCCATAAAGCTACAATGAGGGGTGCTGGAAGTGCCATGCTTGTGCTCAAATCCCACAAGTATGATGAACCAGAACCACACTGCCAAACAAGAGTGTTCTCGAAGAACAATGCCATAAAGATACAACAAGCGTAGGCAGAGAAGGGGCCGGAGTGAGGAGCAGGACCATAAGCAGTGTGTGGACAGATTGGACATATTCTAGAGACACACAGAGCCTACACTTGCTCTTGTGCCAGCAGCCTTCCACACATTCATTTGAAAGAGACCCAAGTGGACTGGCAGGGAAAGTAAATATGCAGCCTTCCACCAACATTTATGCCGGGTCTGTTTGGTTGTCATGTAGAAGGCACTAGACAGATGCATTGTTGACTGACTGACAAACTACCTGTTAACATGGTCCTCCATTCACGTTTGCTTCCCATTGCTGGTGCTCAGTGTGAAGAGAAGAGCAAGCAGATCTGGGTAGGACCGTTGGAGCCCCTGCACCCTAGAAAGGTCATTGCGTTGGCCCCATTGACATGCACTGTTCAAACACACAAAATACAGGAGGAGCCAAGTTGGTGGAACAGCATGGAAGTTTTTTTGTGTCTTGCATCTATGAAATACAGCCAGATCAACATTAAACCATCCTGCACACCTAGAAAATTGATTTGAGGATTAACACAACAGTCTGCACAACCTGAACCACAGAACTCAGCAGGAATTCACCCCAAAAGAAAAAGCAGGAAGAAACGACAGCCAGAGACTTAACCAAAACAGATACAAGTAGGATGTCTGAACCACAGTTTAGAATCACGATAATAAGAATATTAGCTGGAGTCAAAAATAGATTAGAATCCCTATCTGTGGAGATAAAAGAAGTAAAAGCTAGTCAGGATGAAATAAAAAATGCTATAACTGAGCTGCAATCTATAATGCATGCCATGGCAGCAAGGATGGATGAGGCAGAGCAGCAAATCAGCGACATAGAGACAAACTTTTGAGGAATGACGAAGCAGAAAAAAAGAAGGACACTAAGGCAAAAGAGCATGATTTAAGATTTAGAGAAACAAGTGACTCATTAAAAAGGAACAACATCAGAATCATAGGGGTCTCAGAAGATGAAGAGAGAGAAAAAGGAGTAGAAGAGTTATGTGAGCAAATCATAGAGGAAAGCTTTCCTAACCTGAGGAAAGACAGACATCAAAATCCAGGAACCACAGAGGACTCCCATTAGATTCAACAAAAACTGACCATCAACGAGGCATATCATAGTCAAATTCACAAAACACTCAAGCAAGGAAATAATCCTGAAAGCAGCAAGGGGTAAAAAGTCCTTAACTTACAAGGGAGGACAGATCAGGTTTGCAGCAGACCTATCTACAGAAACTTGGCAGGCCAGAAAGGAATGGCAGGATATATTCAATGTGCTATATCGGAAAAATATGCAGCCACAAATTCTTTGTACAGCAAGGCTGTCATTCAAAATAGAAGGAGAGATTAGAAGTAGCCCAGACAAACAAAAATTAAAAGTTTATGACCAATAAACCATCCCTGTAAGAAATTTTAAGGGGGACTCTCTGAGGGGAGAAAAGACTAAATAAATAAATAAATACATACATACATACATACATACATACATACATACATACATACATACAGACCAAAAGCAACAAAGACTAGAAAGGACCAGAGAACACCACCAGAAACTCCCAGCTCTACAGGCAACATAATGGCAATAAACTCATATCTTTCAGTACTCACTCTGAATGCCAGTGAACTAAATGCTCCAATCGAAAGATACAGGGTAACAGAATGGATAAGAAAACAGGATCCATCTATATGCTGTTTACAAGGAACCCACTTTAGACCTAAAGACACCTTCAGATTGAAAGTAAGGTGATGGAGAACCATCTACCATGCTAATGGTTGACAAAAGAAGACTGGAGTAGCCATATGTATATCAGACAATCTAGACTTTAAAATAAAGACTATTACAAGAGATGATGAAAGGCATTATATCATAATTAAGGAGTCTATCCATCAAGAAGACATAACAGTTGTAAACATTTATGCTCCAAATGTGAAAGCACCCAAATATATAAATTGATTAATCCCAAACATAAAGAAACTCATTGATAATAATACAATAATAGTAGGAGACTTCAACACCCCACTTACAACAATGGACAGATCATCTAAACAGAAAATCAACAAGGAAACAATGGCTTTGAATGACACACTGGACCAAATGGACTTAACAGATATATTCAGAACATTTCATCCTAAAGCACCAGAATATACATTCTTCTCCAGTGTACATGTAATGTGCTCCAGAATAGACCACATACTGGGACACAAATCAGCCCTCAACAAGTACAAAAAGATCGAGATCATACTTTGCGTATTTTCAGACCACAACGCTATGAAACTTGAAATTAACCACAAATAACTTGGAAAGGTAACAAATACTTGGAGACTGAAGAACATCCTACTAAAGAATGAATGGACTAACCAACAAGTTAAAGAAGAAATTAAAAAGTACATGGAAGCCAACGAAAATGATAACACCACAGCCAAAAACCTCTGGGACACAGCAAAGGTGGTCATAAGAGGGAAGTGTATAGCATCCAGGCCTTCCTAAAGAAGGAAAAATGGTCTCAGATACACATCCTAAACTTACACCTTAAAGAGCTGGAAAAAAGAGCAGCAAATAAAACCCCAAACCAGCAGAAGACAGAAACTAATGAAAATTAGAGCAGAAATTAATGCTATTGAGAAAAAACAACAAAAAAAAACAAAAAAAAACAAACAAAAAAACCCCCAGTAGAACAGATCAGTGAAACCAGAAGCTCGTTCTTTGAAAGAATTAACAAAATTGATAAACCACTAGCCAGTTTAATCAAAAGGAAAGTACCCAAATAAATAAAATCAATAAGGCAAGAGAAGAGATCACACTGACACAGCAGAAGTAAAACCAATAATAAGAGAATATTATGAGCAATTATATGCCAATAAAATGGGCAATCTGGAAGAAATGGACAAATTCCTAGAAACATATACACTACCAAAACTGAAATAGGAAGAAATAGAAAATTTGTACAGACCCATAATCAGTAAAGAAATCGAATTAGTAATCAAAAATGTCCCAAAAAACAAGAGTCCAGGGCCAGATGGCTTTGCAGGGGAATTCTACCAAACATTTAAGGAAGAGTTAACACCTATTCTCTTGAAGCTGTCCCAAAAAATAGAAATGGAAGGAAAACTTCCAAACTCTTTCTATGAAGCCAACATTACCTTGATTCCAAAACCGGACAAAGACCCCACTGATGAATATGGATGCAAAAATCCTCAACAAGATATTAGCCAACCAGATCCAACAATATGTTAAAAACATTATTCACCATGACCAAGTGGGATTTGTACCTGGGATGTAGGGCTGGTTCAATATCTGCAAAACAATCAATGTGATTCATCACATCAATAAAAGGACAAGAACCACACAATCCTCTCAATAGATACAGAGAAAGCATTTGACAAAATACAGCATCCTTTCTTGATAAAAACCCTCAAGAAAGGAGGGATAGAAGGGTCATACCTCGAGATCATAAAAGACATATATGAAAGACCCAGTGCTAATATCATCCTCAATGGGGAAAAACTGAGAGCTTTCTCCCTAAGGTCAGGAACAAGACAGGGATGTCCACTCTCTCCACTGTTATTCAACACAGTATTGGAAGTCTTAGCCTCAGCAATCAGACAACACATAGAAATAAAAGGCATCCAAATCGGCCCGGAGGAGGTCAAACTTACACTCTTCGCAGATGACATAATACTCTATATGGAAAACCCAAAAATTCCACCAAAAAACTGCTAGAACTGATTCTTAAATTCAGCAAAGTTGCAGGATATAAAATCAGTGCACAGAAATCAGTTCCTATACACCAACAATGAAGAAACAGAGAAATCAAGGAAGTGATCCCATTTACAATTGCACCAAAAACCATAAAATACCTAGGAATAAATCTAACCAAAGAGGTGAACAATCTACCCACTGAAAACTATAGGAGCTTATGAAATAAATTGAAGAAGACACAAAAATTGGAAAAAGATTCCATGCTCCTGGATAGGAAGAACAAATATTGTTAAAATGTCAATAGTACCCAAAACAATCTACATATTCACTGAAATCCCTATCAAAATAACACTAGCATTCTTCACAGAACTAGAACAAACACCCCTACAATTTGTATGGAACCAGAAAAAACCCTGAGTAGCCAAAGCAATCTTGAAACAGAAAACCAAAGCAGGAGGCATCACAATCCTGGACTTTGAACTGTATTACAAAGCTGTAATCATCAAGACAGTATGGTACTGGCGCAAAAA
This sequence comes from Neofelis nebulosa, assembly GCF_028018385.1. NCBI lineage: Eukaryota > Metazoa > Chordata > Mammalia > Carnivora > Felidae > Neofelis > Neofelis nebulosa. Next base: position 3,606,949 of record NC_080791.1, read on the forward strand.
CAGACACTCACATCACTGGAACATGGACCCACAGACGTATGGCCAACTAATCTTTGACAAAATAGGAATGGCAGTCTCTTCAGCAAGTAGTGGTGGGAAAACTGGACAGCGACATGCAGAAAAATGAACCTGGACCACTTTCTTACACCATACACAAAAATGAACTCAAAATGGGTGAAAAACCTAAATGTAAGACAGGAAGTGATCAGAATCCTCGAGGAGAAAGCAAGCAAAAACCTCTTTGACCTTGGTCACAACAACTCCTTACTCAACATGTCTCTAGATGCAAGGGCAAGAAAAGCAAAAATGAACTATTGGAACCTCACCAAAATAAAAAGCTTTTGCATGGTGAAGGAAACAGTCAGCAAAACTAAAAGACAACTGATGAAATGGGAGAAGATGTTTGCAAATGACATATCAGATAAAGGGTTAGTATCCAAAATCTGTAAAGAACTTATCAAACTAAACCCAAAAAACAAATAATCCAGTGAAGAAATGGACAAAAGACATGGCAAAAGACATGTCATCCAGATTGCCAACTGACACATGAAAAAATGCTCAACATCACTCATCATCAGGGAAATACAAACCAAAACCACAATGAGATACCCCCTCACACCTGTCAGAATGGCTAATATTAACAACTCAGGCAACAACGGATGTTGACAAGAATGCAGAGAAAGAGGATCTCTTTTGCACTGCTGGTAGAAATGGAAACTGGTGCAGCCACTCTGGAAAACAATATGCAGGTTCCTCAAAAAATTAAAAATAGAACTACCCTACAACCCACCAATTGCACTACTAGGTATTTATCCAAGGGATACAGATGTGCTCTTTCGAAGGGACACTTGCACCACAATGTTTATAGTAGCACTATCAACAATAGCTAAAGTATGGAAAGAGGCCAAATGTCCATCGATGGAGGAATGGAGAAAGAAGATGTGGTATAAATATATACAACTGAGTATTACTCACCAATCAAAAAGAATGAAATCTTGCCATTTGCAACTATGTGGATGGAACTGGAGGGTATTATGCTAAGTTAAATAACTCAGAAAAAGACAAATATCATATGACTTCACTCATATGAGGACTTTAAGAGACAAAACAGGTGAACATAAGGGAAGAGAAGCAAAACTAATATAAAAACAGGGAGGGGGACAAAACATAAGAGACTCGTGAATATGGAGAACAAAGAGAGAGTTACTGGAGGGGTTTTAGGAGGGGTGAAGTGCTAAATGTGTAAGGGTCATTAAGGAATCTACCCCTGAATTCATTGTTGCACTATATGCTAACTTGGATGTAAATTAAAAAAATAAAATAAAAATCAAACACACAAATTATAAACAGTTGTATGGAAGTCCAACAGAGCTCTGTTTCCCCCCCCCCCCCATGGTCACTATATTAATGCTTCTTTTGAATTACTAAACTCGTATAGAAAATTGTATCATGATAGACCCCTGAGCATGTACTCAACCTGCCAGCTGAGTTATTTAGCCACGTCTGAGGACTAACAGGAGGGAGCATGTTCCTGGAGGATCCTTAGATTGATGTAATGTGGGTATCATGTTTTAGCAGTTTTCTTATCTCAGACAGAGAAACTGTAAAGCTTTTGGACTGGCTCCATCTTTTCAGCAATCCTCACCTTTCTAAAGCCGTAAGTCTGCAAATGACTTGTTATTTTCTGACAACTTAGCCATTTAAAAAACAAAAAAAAAACTGCTTAACTGAAGATCTGGGGGAAGATCTTTCTTTATGATCTCTGACTAAACATATTGCCTCAAGATAATCTAAGATTCTCTTTCTCCCTCTCTCTCTGCCCCTCCCCCACTTGTTCCTTCTCTCTCTCTTTCTCTCTCTCTCTCCCTCTCTCTCTCTCTATTTCTCTCTCTCTCCCTTACTATAAAAATGGAACAAATGTTAATGTAATAACAGTGCACAATATAGGCTGAAATCCTTACAGTGCGAAACTTATGCCAGAGGTCAGGTTTACTCAAGTGATAACGCTTTGTAGTTAGTCACCATGTTCCACTCGATTCTAGTGCTTGACGTGACACCTCTGCACGTACCGTTCCCGCAGCCTCCGCCTTTAGTGCACACCTCTGTTTCCTCGTGTGACTCCCACTCATCCTTCAGGTGTGAGCATAATGTCTTCCAAGAAGTCTGTTCTACACACTTGCTCTCAAGTGTTAAGCCCCTTCCATGTGCTCCCGTAGTGCTCTCTGTTCGCCGTATCACACACAGTGTTCTGTCTCTTTCATTCCATGCCTGTCACCACACTCTTTAGGGTCCACACTGGCCAGGACTCTGTCTTGCTCATTGGGTTTCCCTGATCAGGGACTGTACCTGTCATGTAGTCACGCTCAGTAAATAGGAAAGGATGGATCTTAAGGCCTCATCTTCACGTATATTGACGGGGACTTCAAGATCTATGTTTAGATAGAGCTCAGTCCTCACTCTTGGAGGAGACTCATGTTCATAGTAACCATTGTGTCTAAAAATCAACATTCCAAGAGTCGACCTATCACCTGCCCCCTTAAGCTATCCGAGAGATATACTCTGCCTGGGAGGCTAGGAAAGGAAGAGCCCGCCCCACTCCTGTTTCTCCTTCATGCAGTCATAGGCAAGCGGTCATCAACCTTGCTGAATGTGTGTCACATAGAAATATGCCAGTGCGCCCCTCCTCCAGTGAGAGCGTGGAAGACGGGTTTGAGAGGGACAGTGTTGGAGTCTGTGCTCAGGCCTCAGGCCTCTTCATTCTCCTGCGCCCACCAGCTCCCTCCCTGACTCCAGTGGTGGCCTCTCAAGTCCGTCTTCCTTGTCCTTGCCAGGGCGAGCGCTCGGCAACCCCGACCTCACACACGTCACCTCTGTGCCTTAGCATCTTCAGAAGGACACAGAAATTGTACATGCTACTTTGCCAGATACTTGTCAGGGAGACTCCCCTATGTATTTGGAAAGAATGACTTCAGAAGATACTTGTGTGATGTCGTATTTCTAGGGAAAATGCCATGGAAGATGATAACAGCTGTTTCTATCTCGAGTTGTATATCCATAGGAAGAGTTTAGGCTTCACATAATAAAAAAATACAAAATAACAGTATACATACGCATATATGTTTAAGTATGAATGTATGTATACACCTGAAGAATATATAATATGGAGCTGTTCTATACTGTTATGGAAGCTTCATTATCTTCCAGCATTCACACTTCTGCTATCGTTACTGTATCGTCCTCAACATTTGGCTTCACTTCAAGGTCTATGGTGGCTGCTTAAGCTTCACTCATATCCATATTATAATCACTTGGGAGGAGTGCACAGAAAATACAGCCACACCACTTCCCTTCACCATACGTGTCATTTTACACATGTACTTACATGCAATTTTGTGGCACAATTATATTGGCCTTCTGCAATATGCTGCAGAATATTGCATTTTTTCCTGTTTTCCAGGTGAGTTTGTATAATGGTCACACTAGCTTTTCCTCAAATGTTTTGGTAGAATATGCCTTAAAATATTTTGGCATGAAGTCTGAAGAATTTTTTTAAACCACTTTTCAATTTCCTTCATGATTCTGAAGCCTATTCAGATTTTTCGTTTATCCATATGTCACATTTGTTAGGGTATATAGTGTGCATCGGTACGAGGAACTTAGTGGATTCTGGCAGGAAATTTATTCTCTGTGATACTGGCTCTTTGAAATTTTGTAGAACTTTCTTTTCCAGTATATGTTCAATTTTAATAATATTTCAGATAGTCTTAAGAAAGAGTATTTTCTTTTCTTTTGTTTCTCTTCTTTTTTGCCTGCAGCGTTCTAAATAATCATTACATGTTGTTTGAATCTTTGTGTCTTTACTAAATTTCTGATTGCTTGACCTAATTGAGAGTTGTACATGGACATCTCCCACTTTGGTCATAGGTTTATCAATTTCTTACAGCATTTTTATAGATTTTTGCTTTATATGTGATACATTTTCATATAGAATTCTTTAGAATTTTTAGTGTTTTCCTTATAAACTGAAACTTTTTAAAACTGTGTAATGAACCTCGCTCTCCTTAACCGTGCTTTCTGTCTTGAGGTCTATTTTTTCCAACATTAATGTACCTACACAAGCTTTCTTGAGGCTCGTATTTGTAAAGTATATCTTTTGCCATCTTTTTATTTTCGACTTTCCTGCATCCATATATTTTAGGCATATCTTTTGGGCAGCATAACTGCCATTATACATGGGGTAATTTTCTATGTGTGTTGCATATTTAATTCTCCCCAAACCCAAATGGTAAGGAGAATTAGTATCCTGTTTTATTCTTAAGACAGTTAATGGGGCGCCTGGGTGGCGCAGTCGGTTAAGCGTCCGACTTCAGCCAGGTCACGATCTCGCGGTCCGTGAGTTCGAGCCCCGCGTCAGGCTCTGGGCTGATGGCTCGGAGCCTGGAGCCTGTTTCCGATTCTGTGTCTCCCTCTCTCTCTGCCCCTCCCCCGTTCATGCTCTGTCTCTCTCTGTCCCAAAAAAAAAAAAAAAAAAAAAAAAAAAAAAGACAGTTAAAAAATAGAGAACTTAAGTAATTTACCCAAAGTCACAGAGCAGCCAATAACAGAGCGAGAACTCAGCTACTTCTCTTAGTCAACAAACTCTTGCCTTTAGCCTCTGTCTTGTACTACATACCTGGAAATTTTACATTATGTTCATTATGAGAGGAGGTGATCTATACTGAGGGTCAGCAAACTGTAAGAAGCCAGAGAGTAGATACTTCAGGCTTCTCAGACCATATGGTTTCTGTCACACCTGTTCAACTGTGATGTTGTAGTGAAAAACAGCCATTGATAATACATAAGTGAATGAGAATGTCTGTGTTCTAATAAAGCTCTATTCATGGACACTGAAATCTGAATTTCACATCATTTTCATGTGTCACAAAATCCTATTTTTATTTCCCTCTCTCCTTCCAAACATTTAAAACTGTAAAAGCCATTCATACCTTAAAAGCCACACAAAGGCAGATGGTAGGCCAGATTTGGCCCGTGGGCTCTAGTTTGCAATATGTATATAGATTTCTATTTAAAAAAAAAAAAAAGAAAAATGTAAAATTTTTAGACATCATATTATTGTTTAATAAGGTTAACCTGGGTTAAGTTAAAAATTCATTAATGTGTTAGAAGCAGTTCTCCCATCATGTGCGTAAATGGGGCATCCCTGCACAGGTATGAGCAGGCACCCCCTTTCTGATGTAGGCCTTACTCATATTCCTGTGGTAAGTCTTGTGATTTAAACTCTGTAAGACATGAACCAGATATGCTTTGATAAATTTTTGTTTAAAGTCAAAGTAATAATTTTCCTGACAATTATTTTCTAGGTGACTTTGTCTCTAATTGGTTGATGACTAGAACAACCTTCCGATGTATCCCAACATTAGCCAATTCTCCATCCTGTATCGTACTAGTTTGTTTTGGAAATATGTGTGTGCCACAGATATTTTTGTTTCCTTTGAGCACGTTTTACATCACAGCTCTACTGTATGCTACATGCACACAAATTGTAGGATAGCAAACCGAATGGCATAAAGAAGTATTTGAGATCACCATGACAGGAGCGCTTATTGAAATGAATTTAAGGACCATGTTCTATCTTGTGGCATATGCTTGGTACTGTGCTACAATGAGCAGGGGGTAGAAGCACAAAATACAAGGAGGACATGGGTAAATACCAGGTTCAAAGTAATAGATTGTAATACTCACTGGGGAGAACAAAAGAGTGTGAAGAAAAAGGACTTTTTAGAAGAAATGAGAATAAGAGAAGAGAGCCCTCCAAGTACAGCGGGTAGCCCAAACCAAGCATGCACGTGAAGTCTGAATTTGTGCAGATGCTACGAAGTCTGGTTTGATTAAAACCTTTGGTCTCAGCGCTTTACGGGGAGATGGAAAAAAGAGGTCAGCGATGTGGTTATGATGATCATGTTTCGCCCAGTTCACTAGGGTTAAGTGTTGGCCCCATGCTATTGTGTATTACTTAAGCTGCCTTCCAAAACTTTTCTAAGAGTTTGGAAACTAACTAGAATTATTAATTCTTAATTCGTGGCAGAAAGGATAAGGTCTCCTGTGTGTATGGAATACACCAGAAGATGTTATTATCTAAACACGGGAGTCATTGTCCTAGAAGAGATTACACTCTTACTGTTTTCTAAAGTTTATTTTAAGGGTTTATTCTGTTTTTATAGATGACTGACAAAGATCAAACAAACAAGTATACTTCGAGTACTAGAGGAAAACAGCATAAACACCCATCTTTATAACAGCCTGCAGCTTTAATTTGGAAAGTAGAGAAAATAATTTTGTGAGGGGTATTGCTCTGTGGGCTCTTTACCTACGTATACTGTGCCAAAAAGGATTCCATGTCATGAGTATTTTATGTGAGTGCACATTACTCTGTCTTTCTCACTTCATTGGGAATTAGCTCATTTTTGTGATTTTTAGAAAAAGATATTTAAGAGGTACATTTCTGTCAATTCTAACTTAGGGAAGATCTGAACTATGGCTCATTTAAAAAATTATTCCACATGTAAAGTATCTTAAAATGTCCCTGAACACAACCTTACAGGGCCAATTCAGAAATAGATGATTAGAGTATAAAATTAAAAGCCACGTTTTATCACTGATATATTCTAAAGAGATTATTTTTCTGTATTTTTATATTAAACTTGATTATTTCTGTTAATTCCCATGTACATTCTTTACCTGAACGTATGTTAGTTGAAGCATTTCAAATACCTCATTTCGTAAATTTTATACTATCTATATTGTGTAATCTGTTTTCACTCAATTATTTAGGAAATAAATTGCATATAGAATCAGAGTCCACATGCCTGTTAAGTCTAAAAAAAATGGCTTATATAGGAACTGTAGATAGTGTATTAAGGAGTTAGCATATTTTAAATGGTCAAAATGGCTGTTCAGGTAGAACTCTTACTTTGAGAGTGAGTAGTGGTCTTTCATATTAAACGTGTGTCAGGGAAAGGCAGGTTGTGTTTAAAAGATGAACAGGGGGGAAGATACTTAAAGGGAATTCTTATTTTCTTAAGAAGCAGCCTTAGTAGCACCAGAGCTGCAAATTATTGTTTCTTGCCTAAGAACATGAGAAAAGGTAGGTTCATTCTTACAATAGATGCAAGAGACTATTAGAGACATGCACTTGTCAGAACAAACCCAATACAATCCATTGGGCCAAATGTTACTATAGCCAAGGAGTTGGGCCCCAAGAAGTTTGTGACTAATGGTGACTTCAGCCCTATGGCTACAGAGTCTAAGATGTGCCCTTAGAGGGAGAGGACCAATAAAGCAATACAGCCCTAAAAAGTGGTTCTAAAAGGCCATGATGCAGCTGAACTCAGTACACATTAACACAGGGGGCAAAGAAGAACAGAGCATGGAATAGTTAAAATTTTTCTGACCCAACATAGAGTAATACTCCTGTTCAGCACTGTAATTCTGTATACAGACGTTTAAGTTAAGAAGATAGGGTAATGTTTAAAAAAAATAGCAAGAGTGATAACAACAGCACGAGTTAAGGTACTGAAAATTAGTGTGCATTAGACAAATCGGAATGAGTTTAAAGATGTGCTAGGACAGGGATATTCCTCAAGAAATTATGAATATGAGCTGCTTAGTGGAAGTAAATGTGGAACGGCCAGTGCTGAAGAGCGTGGACAGGACCAAATCTGAAAACATTGCTCTCGGGCACCCATAATAACTAGAATTTGCCAGCAACCACAGATCTTCATAGGTTGGAAGGTTTTCATTCCTAACCTGTAAAAGAGGAGTCAGCAAACTTTAGCTGGTAGACCAAATCTGGCTGGCAGCCTTTCGTTGCAATTAACACAGCCGCCTCGCTCATGTGCCATCTGTGGCTGCTTTCACACTGTGGTGGCAGAGTTGAAGAGTTGCCACGGACACTGTATGGCCCTCAAAGCCTAAAATATTTACTACCTGACTGACCTTCTATAGAAGCTTGCCAACACCTGACTTAGAACCGTCACTGAAAATCGATTTACTTCAATAGGATCATCTGACATAAAAAAGATACTCAAGTTTGTGTTTGTTCTGTGTATTCTTTCGTATCTAAGGAAACCAAATTTGCAGTATACAAAAATACCTTTTAAAAAGTATTCATAGAAGTAAGTCAATAAATATTTGTCAAGTTGATTTCAGGATCTGTGCAAGAATGTGAATATGAGTACCATGGAAATAGTGTCAAATATATATATTTGTTACTAATGTTTATATAGTTAATGTTTATTTATTTTGAGAGAGAGAGGACATGGGTGAGTGGGGGAGGGACACAGAAAGAGAGAATCCCAAGCAAGTTCTCTGCAGTCACTGCAGAGCCCAATGGGGGCCTCAATCTCACAAACTGCCAGATCATGACGCTTAACCAACTGAGCTACCCGGGTGCCCTGGAAATAGTATTATAAATTCACATCGTGGACATAGATGCTTTTACGTGATATATTACATTCCTGAACTAACAAAGTCCTAGTTTCTTTTTTTTTAATTTTTTTTTGTGTTTATTTATTTTTGAGAGAAAGAGAGAGAGATAGAGAACAATTGGGGAAGAGGCAGAGAGAGAGAGAGGGGGACACAGAATCTGAAGCAGGCTCCAGGGTCTCAGCTGTTAGCACAGAACCCAACACAGGGCTTGAACCCACGAACCGTGAGATCATGACCCGAGCTGAAGTCACATGCTTAACCACTGAGCCACTCAGGTGTCCCACAAACTCTTAGTTTCTGTGTCTTTCACAATAATGAAGAAATATACCTTTCAGCTACTGGATAAATAGAACAAAAGCCTTTGTTTTTAAAAAATGGTATTTCCCATTCTTGAGGATACCATAGAATCATAGGCCTGATCAAAGCCTTTAATGTAGACTGTTGAACTAGGGATTACATTAAATGCCAATTGTTCATTTGCTTTTATGCATGAGCTACATCTGTGGAAAAGCAAAACTGTTTCCCAAGCATTTAGAAGTTTTTATTGTGTATATATTTAGTAAGAAAGTAAACCTACCTAAAATGAGTTTTTACCTATCTCAAATCATATTTAGTATTTTTGTTTGTTTTAATGCTGCTTTATATTTTATGTTAACTAAAAATAGATATGGACTTTGGAAATTAATCTTGGAACCATTGCAGTGTAGTAACAGATCTTTTAATTTTAGAATGAATGTAGGCTTATTTCCAAAATCCTAATTAGGTCTGTGTATATGGCTTAATTTTGTTTGATAACTTGCATACTAACTAACTCAAGTGAAAAGTAGATCAAAGGCCATAATCTCTAAGCTGGATTATTACCATAGTCTCTCTTTTCTTTTAGTATTAAAAATTTAATGTGTAAATATTAAACAACACACTACCATACAAGCAATGGGCCAAATAATAAATCAAACAGCAAATCAAAATGTGTCTCAAAGAAAAAGAAAAAGAAAACAATTTTCCACAACCTAGGAGATTCAGCAAAAGCAGATATTAGAGTGAAATTTGCACCATAAGTGCTTGTATTGAGAAAAAGTATTAAAAAAAAAGAAAAAGTGTTTGAATAAACAACTTAACATTACACCACAAGGAGCTAGAAAAAGAAGAAAGTTAGCTGAAATTTAGTAGAAGGGAGAAATAAAGAAAATCAGAAATAAATAAAATAGAGAACTGAATAAGCAATAATATAACATTGAAAGTAATGACTAGTTTAAAAAAATAAAATTGGTATTAATTTAAGTACATTAAGAAAAAAGAGAGAAGACTAAAAACCAGAATGAGAAATATAAATGAAAACAATACAACAGATAACCACAGAAATACATAGTGTGATAACAGATTACTGTAAACAATTATATTCTCACAAATCAGATAATTAAGAAAAAAAAACAGATATTTCCTAAAATTCACAGGTTACCACGATTGAATTATGAATCTTGAATCCAAGAAATAGGAAATCTTACACCAGTAACAAGAACGAAAGTTGAATTAGGAATCAAAAATTTCCCAACACAGAAAAGCCCAGGACCATGTGGTTTCATTGGTGAATTCTGCCATACTTTTAAAAAAAATACTTAGGGGCACCTGGATAGCTCAGTCGATTGAGCATCCAACTTTGGCTCAGGTCATGATCTCACAGTTTGTGAATTTGGGCCCCACATTAGGCTCACTGCTGTCAGCACAGAGCCCACTTCAGATCCTCTGTCCCCCTCTCTCTGCCCCTCCCCTGCTTGCACTCTCTCAAAAATAAATAAACATTAAAAAATATATGTTGACGATCTTTACCAAAATCTTACAAAGAATGGAGGGAACACATTCAAAGTCATTCCATGAGGCTAGTACTACACTAATACTAAAGCAGGATAAAAACAATACAAGGCCAAAAAAGTCTAGTTTGATGAAATATGGCCAGTCTGACTTTCTTTTAACTTCCATTTGCATGTTAAATTTTTTTCCATCTCCTCACTTTGAATCTGCAGGTGTCTTTATGTCTAAAATGAGTCTCTTGTAGGTAACCTATAGATGGGTCTTGTTTTTTTTTTATCTATTCGAATACCCTATTTTTTTTTTTAGAGTGTTTAATCCATTTACTACATTCAAAGTAATTATTGATAGATATGTATTTATTGCCATTTTATTACTTGTTTTTTCATTGTTTCTGGAGAATTTCTCTGATCCTTCTTGTTTTTGTCACTTTTGGTCTCTCCTTTAGAGTCCCCTTTAATATTTCTTGCAGGGCTGGTTTAGTGGTTATGAACTCCTTTAGTTTTTGTCTCGGAAACTCTTTATCTCTCCTTGTAATCTGAATGATAGCCTTTCTGGATAGAGTATTCTTGGCTGTGGATTTTTCCCATTCAGCACTTCGAATATATCATGGCACTCCCTTCTGACTTGCCAAGTTTTTGTTGAGAAACCTCTAACTTAGCCTTATGGGTTTTCCCTGGATTAGGGACTTCTTTTGTCTTGTTGCTTTTTTTTTTAAACATTTTTTTTAATGTTTATTTTTGAGAGAGAGAGACACAGAGCATGAGCAGAGGAGGGGCAGAGAGGGAGGGAGACACAGAATCTGAAGCAGGCTCCAGGCTCCAAGCTGTCAGCACAGAGCCTGATGCAGCGCTCAAACTCAGGACCTGAGTTCATGACCTGAGCTGAAGCCAGCTGCTTAATTGACTGAGACACCCAAGCTCCCCTTGTCTTACTGCTTTTAAGATTTTTTCTTAATCCCTGTGGTTTGGAAATGTAATTGTAATATGTCTTGGTGTTGGCTTGCTTTTGTTGATTTTTGTGGAATTGTCTGTGCCTCCTGGATCTGGATGTCTGTTTTTTTCCCCCAAATGACGGAAGTTTTCAGCTATTATTTCTGTTCATAAATTTTCTGACCCCTTTTCTCTCTTCTTCTGGGACTCATAATACAAATGTTACTACATTTGATGAAGTTCTTGAGTTCCTTAAGTCTGTTCTCTTGTTCTGTAATTCTTCTTTCTTTTGTTCAGCTTCATTGCTTTCCATTACTTTTTCTTCTAGGTCATTAATTCATTCCTCTGATTTTTCCAACCTGCTGTACATTGCATCAAGCCTGTTTCCAATCTTATTTATTGCATTCTTCATCTCGAATTGATTCTTTTTTAACTCTTTCATCTCTGTGGTCAGGATCTCTCTGATTTCTTCTATTATTTTCTGAATCCCAGCAAGTGTCTTTAAGATCCTTGTTTAAAATTCTCAATCAGGCATGTAACTTACATCTGTTTCACTTAGGTCTCTGGCTGTGGCCTTATCTTGTTCTTTCATTTGGGATGAATTCCTCTGTTTTCTCATTTTGTCTATGTCTTCGCCTTCTTCTTCTGTGTTATTGAAATGCCAGTTATGTCTCCTGCTTCTGAAAGTAATGGCCTTACGAAGAAGAGGTCATGCAGTGCCCAGGGCTTGGTGCTTCGGGGACTGTCCCTAGTATGTACTGTGTGTGCTCTGTGTCATCTGCAGAGGTGCTCCGGCATGTTGTGGGCAGTGTTTGGTCCCTGGCCTGAATGTGGAGAGTTTTAACTATGTTTGCTCTGGTGTGCTTGTGAAATGAGACCTGTCACCACCTCCATCGGAATTGAGGCCCTGCAGGACTTTCTGGTCAGCAGATATATGTGTGTGTGCTGGTTGTCTGGGGGAGGGGCCCACCATGCTGGGAGTAAGGCAGGAGTGAAGGTGTTCCACCAGAACACAGAGGGTGGGGCTTGTATAGGCAGGTTAGGCAGCTAGTGTGGGCACTGCACTACTTCCCACAGGCGGCTCTGTGTTTATGCTGAGAGGCAGGGGAGAGAAATGGCACCAGCCAGCTCCTTTGTTCCAGGAGAGGCATCTCTATGAACGCTGCTTCTCAGGAACATGGTCCGAGAAAAATGAATGATCTCCCCACTGGGTGCCCCAGGTGTTTTTCAGATCCCTATTTCCATGCTCTCTGCCCCCCGGGGTTGTTTGCCTGCCTTCTCTTCAGGAGCAGTGAAGTGCCCTCCAGCCTCTCCCAGACAATCCTGATGACCATTAAAACTCCAGCCTTTATGTATGTATGTATGTATGTATGTATGTTTATTTATTTATTTTTGAGAGAGACCACAATGAGGGGCAGAGAGAGAGGGAGACACAGAATCTGCAGCAGGCTCCAGGCTCCTAGCTGTCAGCACAGAGCCTGACATGGGTCTCAAACCCCCCAACTGTGAGATCGTGACCTGAGCTGAAGTTGTACTGTTAACCAACTGAGCCACCCAGGCACCCCAGAACTCCATGCTTTAAACCCACTGGTTTCAAGAACTCAAGAAATTCAGTGCCTGTCATTTTCCAAGCCAATAGCTTTGGGGAAACATCCTCCTTGTGTGTTCCCCTGTGTGCTCCTCTGTCATCTTCCTCCACCATGGCCCCCTCCCCTCCTCAGCACCCCTGGTGTGTTTCTCCCCTAAGCCACACCTCTGTATTTTCTACCTTCTTCTCTGTGGCATCCACTCTCCTTTTAGTTGTGGAGTTTGTTCTCTCAGTCTTCAGGTTGATTTCTGGGATACTTAGGATTATTTGGTAGTTATCTAGTTGTGTTTGAGGGATGAGACACGCCTAGGGTTCTCCTCCTTTGCTGCCATCTTGTTAAATTGTCTATCATAGCTTCTTAACTGATTTCTCTACTCCCATCCTTTCTCCATTCTGTGTCTGTCAAACGCAATAACCAGATTGAACCTTTTAAAACAGGCAGATCACATTGCTCCACCCAAAGCTATACAGTGGCTTCCAAATCACTCAGTGTCGAATTACAGTTCTCATGATGGCATGCCAGGTACATTCTACCCCTTAGGGCCTTTGAACATGCCTTTTCTTCTACCTGGAATGCTCTTTCATGGATTTAAGAAGACTTCACCCCTCTTGTCCTCTAAATCTTTGCTTAATGTCACCTTCTCAGTGAGCCTCTGACCACTTCCATCCTTCATCCTGATACCCTCATTCTACTTGTCTGCTTTAATTTTCTCTATAGCACATGTCACCACCCTACATTCTTCACATTTTACTTCAGGTAGTCTCTATTGCAATAGGCATTTTGTTTATTTATTCACGCTGCAGTCTCAGGGTCTTCACCTAAAAGATGCATCATACATATGTGTCAAATGAAGTTTGATAAACGAATTTTAAAATTGGCAAGAATAATAATGAAAATAATAAAGGACCGGAGTTTGCATAATAATCTGATAGTAAGCACAGGAGAGGGTGGTCTGGAATTCCTTAGGCCCAGGAATGAATGACCAGGAGTGCTTGGCATCTAGGATATGTGTGGGATTCATGGAGTATCTGATATTCCCATCGCTTATTAAGTTGTTTATACTTGAAGAAGGGCTGTTTAAAAATAATTTTACCACTTAACAAGTGTTGACTGTATAAATAAGTAGTGTTATGGTATGCTCTTAAAATTCTAAAAGAAGGGGATAAAAACTCTTAACATATTTTGTTCTAAATTCACCCAGGGTTAGGCTTCAGCCCGATGTGTTTTTAATGACCCTTGTACATTTTTTGGATGAGCAAGAAGCATTTGTCAAAAAAAATGAAAATGCAAAAAGAAAAGTATGAACAAGGAGAAAAACTCATAGATCATAGATATGAAAAAGTTGCTTTCAGGTTGTGCCAAAGGGTCTTCAAGAATTTATAATCTAAGAATAACAGTAAGCATTTATATAGCGCTAACCATGGACAGGCATGGTTCTAAAAGCTTTATATATGTATAACCTCACTTCATCTTCACAGCATTCTGAGGTACATGACATTTCCACTTTACAGATGAGAAAACTGAGGTCTTTAGAGGTTGAATAACTCGTCCAGGATTATACCGCAAGTAAGTGGTAGATCTAGGCGTCAAATCCAGGCCGTTTGATCTCAGAATCTGTGCCCTTAACTAGTATATTATGCTACCAATGAGGACCTCCACCTTTAATTCGAATTAATAGCCAAAGAAGATAGAGTACAGAAGTGCTGGACACTTGATATATATCACTGTGTAGCACTGGGCAATCCCAACAGTTCCTGAAAGGCTCAAAAAAAGAACCCGTCTGAGATCCAAATGTTTCAGCTTTAGAAATTTATTTCAGTGTGGACATCTGAGTCCTGCAGCTGCTGTGTTTCGTCTTTTGTGTGGCCACAGGTGTTGGCTGTACTGCTAGAGCACATAATAGAGGATGTCAAGGCAAGCACAGTGGGGACTGCCAGCCCCAGGAGGTAATGCCAAGTTTAATACTGAAAGTCAAACATATGCATGTGCCAATTTTCTTCTAAATGCATTTTCATTGAAGAAAAACAAAGTCGTATTCTAAAAAACATCATCTGTGGATAGATAAAGGATATATTGGCATAACAAATAGTAGCATTAGCAGGCTTAAAAATTAAAATTTGATTTACAAACTGGAGTTGAGAGAGTGATGAATTCAGAGTTATGTCAAGGAACGGCCACTTGAATACCAAGTAAACAACCATCGGAATCCACATAGTTCAGTTTTAGGAAGTCAGAGTGCTTAGGTTTTCATGTAAAATTTTTTTCAAAAAATTAAAGCAAAGAAATAAACTACACCCAGGCTCCCCCACTCCCTCCAAAAAATACACCTGGCACTTTCTATGAATAGATGCTTCAGTGACCATAATAGCTGATGCTTTGGTGCAAGAGCATGGTAGCTTTCCTTCTACGAGTTGAGTCTTTCACCTGAATGGTCAGCTGTGTGCACCATGCTAGATGAATATGTGCACAAGCTGTAGATTTTGATAGCATAGAGAAATCAGAAAACAGATCACTGTAGTGGAAAGTGCAGTAAGTAGCATAAGAGAATCACAAAGACAGTGTTGACAGTCAAGGGAAGAAGACCCTGTATCAGATTTGGGATTAAGTTGGGCCCTAAGTAGAAGGTAGGGTTTGAATTGGTGGCTAAGAAGTTAATAGAGGCGTTCAGCTAGAGGAGAGGTATTCCAGGGAGAGGAAACTGAGTAAAGGAGAAGATGTGGGTAGGTAAGTTTCAATATGTTTGGGGAGCTGCCCACATTTTCTGGAGCACAAGCTAGTAACCTGAGAAGCTTAGAGTCTAGTAAGGGAACTGGGAGCCCTGGGCAACAAGCACCAGCTCTTGTCCTGACTCGTCTAGCAGGTGTTTGGTTAACGTTAGGTAAAACGAAATGGTATGCAGGTGAATTGTCAGGTGAGACAAAATATAGAATGGTTTCTGCTCAGACAACCATTCTACAGTGTAAAGCATGCTCTACTGGAAACACATAGAAGACTGTGCAGAGGTACAGAGGAGGCAGGTCATTTTGCCTAGAGAGGCAGGGAGGCTTTAGAAAGGATGACGCTTGAGTGGAGTAGATCCTAAAGACTGACTCAGAGGGTCAGGGGTAGATGATTGGCAGAGAGAATAGGGCTGATGAAGCTGCTGGTGATGGATGAGAACAGATAATGCCGGCTTGAATATGCCCTACTTGGATCCTGTGGCCTAGGGAAAGGGGAGCCAGTACTTATTTTAAAGTAGAGTAGTGGCATGATAAAAGTTTATGCTGCAGAAATATAACACCAAGGCAGTATGGAGAATGAAATGGGGCGGGGAGAGAGATTCTGCAGGCAAGAAAAACCAACCCGGAAAATTAACAGTGTGACACATAAACAAGTG
The DNA here is from genome assembly GCF_028018385.1 of Neofelis nebulosa. Classification (NCBI taxonomy): domain Eukaryota; kingdom Metazoa; phylum Chordata; class Mammalia; order Carnivora; family Felidae; genus Neofelis; species Neofelis nebulosa. The sequence continues at coordinate 3,623,139 of NC_080791.1, forward strand.
GAAATGAGGATAGTACAACCTATATCCATAAATGCTAAAAAGATGTCAAGTACATGAATCATCAGAGTAGGCTGGCTTTAGTCAGAGTTTATCGTTTGGGATTTGGTGCCAGCTTTTATTCTAAAGATCTGACCCCCTATTTTAACTTAAAAGTAACAAAAACCAGATATAGATTATTAGTTATTTTAATTCATGAACTCCTATTATGTATTAGAGTGTGTACAAAAGATGCTGGTGATAATGTCAATATATACATTTTTTCAATATGTTATAATACATCATTTATATTAGTCTGTGGTGTATTTACATGATTCATATTTATCACATGGATGACAAAGTGCTCTAGGGCACTGTAGCCTTGTAATGTATCTAACATCCCAATGCAAGGAGAGTTTAATCTATGATGACACCTTGCTGATGTCCTAACGTCCCCTATTTAAGGACAGACGCCAGTTATAGGTGACTCTTCTGATTTGTTTAGCTCTGTAAAATTTTGCAATTTTTATGAAGAAAAAATTAATTCCTTCTCAAGACCTTTAAGGTATGAAATGTATTTACCAGTATCACTTCCCTTTACTTATGGTATATTTTTGTCATGTTTTATATATCTTCTGTCTTAGTTTGTCTAGATAAATAGATTTATGTAAGTTAAACAAGTTTGAGTACTTGGCCAAATTTTCTCAACCCCTTCCTCATCTACCTGAATTTTATTTTAAGTATTTTAATACATGGTTTAAAAATACTCTTCCAATTTGAAATTGGTCTTTAAATAATCCCAATTATCCAATTTTTTCCTATCGGAAAAATTGCCTACTAGGCCTAAAGAAAGACATAAAATGGGATTACTTCATTCCATTACAAACTGACCTAGGCTGTCCCTCTGCTGAGCAGTGCTTCTGCTTATCCCTATTAAAACCCTATTACTTTCCCCAAAGCTTCTATATCAAATATTTTTCCAATTTTCAGAAATATCAAGCTGGACTTTTCTCCTCCCTTATTTCTCTGGAGATCAGGTACTGTTTTGGGGGCCAGTTAATATGAGTTCTCTATCAATATTCTATCAATATTCTATCAATATTGAAATGATCTGTGTACTCATTCATTTCCTTTGTGTTCTTTCTACGTTCAAGAACTCATCCTGAGGTGCCTGGGTGGCTCAATCGGTTAAATGTCTGACTTCAGCTCGGGTTGTGATCTCGCAGTTCGTGAGTTCGAGCCCCGCGTTGGGCTCTGTGCTGACAGCTCAGAGCCTGGAGCCTGCTTCGGATTCTGAGTCTCCCTCTCTCTGTCCCTTGCCTGTTCACACTCTTTCTCTGTCTCTCAAAAATAAACAAACATTAAAAAGAATTAAAAAAAAAAAAAAAGAACTCATCCTTGCCTTCAATCAAAGGCTAACCTTCCACATGAGCCCATGTTTTCCTTCATACTTGAAGATATTTCTCTTCAGTTATCTACCCACATGGCCCAAATCCCCCCCCCCCCCCGCCCCACAAGCTGTAAACAGACATTCACTACCCTTTACAGTATCAACTTTGCTGAGCCCCTGTGCTGATAAGTCTTTCTTCATCATGTCACTGGAACATGGTGCACAAAATTCTCCCTATATCTTCACTTCTCAGCCCTGTTCAGTGGGTTCTGCCTACCCCTACCCTACTCTACAGAATTGAACCTTTGCAAAAATTAACCTTCAGCTCTCCAAACCCAGAGATGTTCCCGATAGTTCCTACTCTTACATGCTTCATGTTCTTTATCCTCTCAAATACCTCTTGGGTATCTGACACTCTTTTTCACTATTTTTTGAAACCCTGTGTTTCCGTGGTCATCTTCAGTCTGTATGCTATCTGCCTTATGTTCCTGATCCTAAACATAAGTTTGCTCTGCATTTGGTCCTTATTATTCAGCCCAACTCTCTCAACATGGTCTCTGGAGCCAGTGCTATTTCTGCTGTTGCCCTAACTATAATTTTGATCTGAATGATTCCCAGATCCATATCTCAGTATGAACTTAGGCTAAAGCTTCAGTTCCCATTGTCAAACAAGTTCCTCTAAGAAGGCGTAATTAACATTTTTAAATAAACTTGTATAGGTTAGCTAATCCTTAGGAAATACATGCTGATATAGAGTAAAGGGTCATGATGAATGCATTTGTTTCAGAAAAAAAGTGTGTAAGACACTTGGAATACACACACACACAAGTTTGTGTAAAAGGTGTATGAGTCTTTGTTGTATTACTATTTTTTGAAGTTTATTTTGAGAAAGAGAGAGTGAGAGAGCATGAGTGGAGGAGGGGCAGAAAGAGAGGGAGAAAGAGAATCCCAAGCAGGCTCCACACTGTCCGCACGGAGCCCGAAGCAGAGCTCAGACCCACGAACCGTGAGATTAGGACCTGAGCTGAAATCAAGAGTCAGATTCTTAACTGACCAAGCCACCTGGGCGCCCCTATTTTTATGTGTAGTAAGTTAAACTTATTTCCAAAAAATTATTGTAAAAAATATGTGGGATGTAGCTAAAGTTGTACTGGGAGGAAATTTCATAGCTTTGAAGACATTTATCATAAAACAAGAAAAGCAAATACAAATAAGCCTTCAACTTAAGAAGCTAAAAAAAAGACACATTTTAGGCCTAAATTAAACACTCAGGAAAAAATTAAATAACACAGACAAGGGAAAAATGAATATATATGACCAAGCTGCAGGGACGTTTGACTTAGCTATTCATTAGTAAGTGGGTCCCCATTATCTCCTCCACCTCCCCTACTCTTCTTTCTTCTCATCCTTTTTTTTCCCCTTGTGTAATTAACAGTATGCTTTAAATGTGCTTTTCTCCACATTTGTCCTTGAAATTGCACCTTCTTTAAAGTGCAAGGTACTAAAAGATACATAACAGAGAGACTATGACCTAGTTTGGAAACTGAAGAAAGTCTTTTCCGAGGCAGTGATGTGGGAGCCATCAGTTAAAGGAGAAATAAAGATTCTCAAGGCAGAAGTGCAGGAGAGGTAGAAGAGAAGCAGGGGTAAAGAGTTAACAAGAAAAAAGAAAAATGAACATTTTTAAGAAGGTAAATTAAGTCCAAAGTAGGTGAGCAGAGAGAGAAAGAAGAGCCAAATCTAAAAGAAAAATAGCAGTGGTCCAAAAAAGTAAGCTGTGTAATCGTTTAGGCAAGCAACAAAGATCTAGCAGGTGTATATTAATTTCTTATAAAGCAAGCAATCTTACTAAAAAATTAATAAACCAATTTTATAATAATTGAATTCATAATTGAATTCAAAAGCCATGATATTTAAGCCATAAAGTAAAAATTAAATTAATATATAATCAGAAAGCTATCATAATAAAGAAGGATGACTCTTGGTTTTAACAGACAGGAAATAAAAATATAGAGGATTTGGATAATATAATTAATGTTTTGTTTAAGAAAAAATTAATTCCAAGAGGAAATAGATATTCTTTTATTCTCTTTTATAAATTTTTCACAGGACATTTATGAAAACAGGCTATATATTAAGTCCATATATGCAATGAAAACTAATAGGTTCAAAAAATTAAGATTAAGGAAGCCATATTTTCTATTATAGAGGATAAATACATAGGAGAAGCAAAAACTTAATACAAATCAAAGTTTATGTAAATTTATAAAATAAAAATATGGAAAATGAACTTGTGCCAAAGAGGAAATAAAAAAGTCAATGTGAAGCAATTAAAAATAATGAAAAGAAAACAGAAACCATAAAATCTCAAAGATGAACCAGAGCTATACTGAGATGTAAATTATAGCATTTAATTCTTTAGTAAATAGTAAAAGATTAAAATATCCCTACCATGTACACAATCTCCTGTCTCTACAATAAAAATGGTACTGAAGAAAAGCTGGAAACATAACATACCAAAGATAAAAGCAGTAATTGAAGAAGTAGAAAAAAGTAAAACTGTTCATTTCAAGACCTAGTTTCTCCAAAAGGCAAATATACTGATCTGGAGATAGTATTAATGTTTAAAGCCAATGAAAAAATTTATCTAGCATTAGCTGATGGGAGAGAAGTTGGCAGAAGCCAGATGCCTGCATACCAGATGTGAAAACTTGTAAGGCTAAAATATTCAGAATACACACATCCCTGAGCCAAAATATATAGACATGGCCATAAGTGAGGATATTATACGTCCAGTCAACAAATAATGTGGAATATTCTCAACTTCACATTAATCAGTTAAATTGAAATACCACACACGTCAAATTGGAAAAGATCACTTTTGCTAATAATGATATCTCCCTTTAACATTCGTATTTTAGGAATATATCAACCTTGTCTCCATATTAACGAGAAGAAAAGTTAGTTGGAAAACCAGTATATTCTTTGTGAGATAGATAGACAGACAGACAGGTAAGAGAGAAATTGATCTACACGCCGGATAGCCTGCATTTGAATTCTAGATCTACCAGTAACCTCATAGGGGTAATGGAAATTCAGTGAGATAATTCGTGTAGACTGCTTAGCAAAATGCCAGGCACACCGTAATGTAAAAAAAAAGAAAATACCCACATATATTTATCTCAGGTGTCAAGTACACTTTCCCTCGTCTCTCAGGACTAGATAAAAGCTGCTTGGTTTGGAATGTCTCAATGATTTTCAAACAAATCCCAGGACCTTAAGAATTTCCTGACCCCTGCTTTCAACGTGCCATCCCTTCCCATGAGGCAGGGAGCCAGATGTGAAACTGGTCTCTGAAAACATTTGTGAGAAGACTTTATTGAAATGCTTGGGGTTGTGGAGAGAGATAACCTCGGGCGATGCCAGTTTAAAACAATAATTAGGGCTTCCTTCCCCTACAAAGTATCTCTAATCTCAAATCCTATTTTAGGCATATTTAGAGCACAGTTTTCTACTACCACCACACTAACGGGAAGGTGGTCCTGGCCCCGTATCCACAGAGAACCTCGTCTCATCCGAGGAGAACAGTGTGGCCCCTTCTCAGAGGCTCTGGTGCCAAGCAACACCTAGTGTGTAAGCGTGTGCATGCATACACACGTGCGTGCACACACACACACACACACACACACACACACACACACATTAAATACCACAGAATGTTATAGGTGAAAACCATGTACCAAACATCATTAGTGGTGCTTGGTTTAGAATTGAGGTCTACAGGTGACTTTAAGTTTTTCCTTGTGCTTTATTTTATTTATTTTTTTTTTTTTAAATTTTTTTTTTTTCAACATTTTTTATTTATTTTTGGGACAGAGAGAGACAGAGCATGAACGGGGGAGGGGCAGAGAGAGAGGGAGACACAGAATCGGAAACAGGCTCCAGGCTCCGAGCCATCAGCCCAGAGCCTGACGCGGGGCTCGAACTCACGGACCGCGAGATCGTGACCTGGCTGAAGTCGGACGCTTAACCGACTGCGCCACCCAGGCGCCCCAGTTGTGCTTTATTTTATAGTTGTTCTTCAGTGAACAGATATTGCTTATAGAATTTGGAAAAAAATGTTTTAAAATAGAGGTGGATCCTAATAAATTTAAGGAAACAGTTTTTCAAAGTACATGTTTTGTTTTGTCTTGAATTGCCATTTAGTTGTATGCTTCAGTTAGCTAGGCCTTTTTATTCACACGGAATAATTTATGAAGGAAGCCAGTAATGGCAGGCAAATAGCAACAGAAGAATGTTTTATTTCCCATGAAGATAAATACTCTATCAAGACTTATATGTCTTGCTTTTCATCCTCCTGTTTTATTTAAATAAAACGTATATTCATCTGATTAAGATAAGTCCCCATTCATTTTAATACATAACCATTCAGGAAAATTTTTGAAGTTGTTTCACCAGTGCCCAAAATAATACATCATTCAAAAAATATCTTTTAGATTTTTTAAGATTCCAGATATCATCAGGATGAAGCCTATGTTCATGGGAGTATGAGAGAAGACCTGGAAGAGTTAGTTTCTAGAACCTGTTCCTCATCATACAGTGACAGCCATTCACCTCCATCATTGTAATCCCAGGAATAACGGATGTCCAGTCACAATCCCCAAAGTGTTACTTGTTCTGACTCTTCATTTGAAACTAACAGAAAGTGACAACAGTTAGACAGGGCTGTTTCATAGGTCCCAAGGTCAGGAATGCAAAAGGCCTCAGAAAAGGAAAGGGACCAAGAACTGAAAATCCGTCAGGATAAGCAGTGAGACGCTCCTCTTTTTTTTTCGTGTTTTCAGTTGCGATTGCTTATTTCAAGGTTAGGTCAAAGGCGGTCACTCCACAGATGCTGATTCATGAGACTAAGGCACACTGAACTGGGTTAGGTCATTTTAGTTTTTATTCCAAATTTGTAGAAAAGACCATTCATTTGGCTCAGATTTGGGAAAGAATTCCCTTTGTCCAAATAGCTAAAGTTAGTAGTATGTTCGTGTGTAGTTTTCGCTCATGCTTTTAATAAGCTTCTAGTTTTTATTACTTAACATCATTTTGTTATAAATTCAGGGATTCTATCTTACAGCTTGGCACTTCAGAAAATGGGATCATTGTGTGTTACATGCAGATCCCTGAGGATGTTTTTTAGAAAGGTGCGTGCAGGGGCGCCTGGGTGGCGCAGTCGGTTAAGCGTCCGACTTCAGCCAGGTCACGATCTCGCGGTCCGTGAGTTCGAGCCCCGCGTCGGGCTCTGGGCTGATGGCTCAGAGCCTGGAGCCTGCTTCCGATTCTGTGTCTCCCTCTCTCTCTGCCCCTCCCCCGTTCATGCTCTGTCTCTCTCTGTCCCAAAAATAAATAAAAAACGTTGAAAAAAAAAAAAATTAAAAAAAAAAAAAGAAAGGTGCGTGCACATCTTTGACAAATGCCTCTCTGGTGTTATTAAGCAAATGTAAATAAAATCTTTCAAACGCTAAGTGAAAGGGGAGATAGTTTAAGACACCAGTCAAGAATAGGAAAAACATTATTAAAAATCCCATCAATGTTATAGAATATAGACCTCAGCTCATGCTCTATATGATCATGGTAAGGTATCTATGTATAAAAGAATAATATTCACATTTATGTAGAGTAGCTCACATTACAGGTTTGCATTGAAATTCAGTAGTAGTTATTTGAAAGCTATGTTGATGTCTTTGTCCAGTGTGGCATCAGCTGACTCAAGAAGTTTCCTAAAACAGTATGAACATTAGGATAATGGAAGTGCACAGCTAAAGCTAGTTCTCAAGGGGACGGGAACCTCAAGTCTACCCCAGTTGGCCCTCTGTGGTGGCCTCCTCCTGTGTGATCTTCCCCCATGTTCTAACAGCCTTCTGGGTTTTGTTACCTAAAATTTCATCATTGGAAATATGCATCTCACTACCTACCAAGAATGGTGGGGGGAGGGGGGGGGGAAAGCCAAGTTTATAGAATACCTTTATAATTGAGATATGACATGGGCTCTACTGTTTGAGGAAGAAAGAAACGCCACAGACTTGAATAACAGAAACATGAAATGTTCCAGGAACCTAGGTTATCTGTTAATCTGATAGATTATTAGACAAAAATAACCATCTGATTTCTAAATCAGTTTCAAAACTCATCCTGTATTCAAGTTGCTGATAACTGCTGATCTTTATATGTGCTGATTTCATCATAGGAATTTTAAAATTATTAGTTGTCTCTCCTAAATTTAACGTTGCAGGGACCCTCGCAGGATCTCTCACCTGTGGATCTCTAGTTCTGTGGCTGCATTTATTCATCTATGCATACTTCTGTTCATTTTTCTTCCACAGTTGAAGTCTGAATTTTGTTTTTATCAGAGATGAAGTTTAAGAATAAATAAATTGCATACCTAATTTCTTTTGATTTTGATTTATAATTTCTGGGGTACATCTCATTTTATTTTGGTGGTTATTTTGTTGCTTATGGAAAGTAAAAATTGATGACTCTATAAAGAATTAGTGTCAGTTCCTAGAGGAATAAAACCAGCTGTTTTTTTTATTGATATTCTTTCAATTTATAGCTATGTTTAATTCAAACCCACAGTTCTTTTAAAAATCACTTATAATATCCACAGGAATCAGATAGGCCGTAATAACACAGTGTAACTTCTTACCTTTGAAGTTCTAGTGAACTCAAGGATAAATTATACCCAGCTGGCTTAGAAAGAATGGCTAGAAAAAGAATCCTTCCCCTGGCCCCCAAAAAGAGAGGCATTTATTTCTTCGTTGCAGATTTATTTTACAACTAACAAAAGACTATTAGGCTCTTTAAGAAATTTTTGCTTAAAGATTCAGAGGAGACAGTACCCTTTTGTTAATGGGAAAATAAACAAATCTGAAGCAGAAGATGATGCCCAGGGAAACTCAGTGTGTTTTCAAAGCATAGATGAGAGCTTGTAAACTGTTCCCCTTGCTGAATTTAAGTCCTGTTATGATCAGATCACACATGGTGTACTTGGCCTGGGTCTCATTTCTGTTATCAGTTCCCATATCAATAACTCTCAACCTACAAAGTTCAGACTTCTTTCCTACAGAAAACTTTATATGGTCTGTGCCTCATTCCCTCAGGATAGTTCTAGATATTTACTAAATAATCTCATAAATGTATCAGGGCTGACTTTTTAATGAATGATTCTGAGTAAACATACAACCTGCCAAGATGTGTATTTGATGTTAACGGTTTCTTAGAAACAAAATCCATATCCCAAAGTAATTATCAAGTTTTTGAGACTTTTAAAATGTGTGTTTTCATTTCAATAGCAATAACAGAACATTAGTAAAGGTTTCTTGAATATCCCTCTATAACCAAGTGGTGCATGATTTCAGTGTTTCTGTCAACATGTGAATTCTCCATTACACTGGCATCAAACATCAGTCGGTGTTAGAGGGTTCAGTTTTTAAGGTGATACTTCTCACGTTTGGACTCATGGACTCTTGGAGATCTGAAGATTCTCTTGCAGGTCTTTGATTTCTCAAGTTTGAGAAAGAAACGTGTCCTTTAACTTGAAGACCGAATGGAGGGGTGGAGGTGGGGGGCAGGGTGTGGATTGGGCAGCCTTGTGGGTAGAACTTTGCGTGCTCAGATGAAACCAAGGAATACGTAGGAGCACCACACTCCTCTACACAAGACCAGCATAACTATTCACAGACGGGAAGGGTTCAAACAGACCCAACACATGTTTGCGTTCTGGCTTCAGCACGTACTGGCTGCTTACTCACCTTTCCAAACCTCAGGTAGGGCTGAGGATTGAATGAAATAATAAACACCTAGCCCATAGAAGCTGCTTATTAAAGGCTATGCACACTTTATTCATAAATTAGCTTAAAATTGAGAGGTTTGGATACTAAATGTGATACTTTCACAATTACAATGCTGTGCGGCCCTGGGCAGAAAAAAATCAAGAGTAGGATAATTCAGGCAGAAATGTCTTTTACTGTGTCTGTCTCTTTTTCCCCCCAAATATTTCACTCCCAATGAAGAAAAGAAAACGTGTGTACTAACTTCACCATTGCAGTGGATTAAAAGGCATTTTGAACTCAATCTAACATGAACCATTTGAGGTAAGCAGTCCCCAGACTCTTGGGGAAGTGTAAATCCAAAATTAAGGGAACACAGAGTCACACAATCTTCTCGTTTCCCGAGTTACATTCAGTCTTAGCTCCACACAGCTGTTACACTGGGAATTATCCAATTGCACACAGATAGATCTCTTTCCATTCATTCGGATAATTCTGAATTGCTTTCAGAGGAAGCATAATGCCAGTGCAGAAGTATAAAGACTCAGTAACGGTCATCCCAAGGAAGGATTCAACCAACTAGAACAGCTGCTCATCAGAAACATCGCAAAGCTTCCTTTATCATCCATATGTTTCTTGCTGACAGTTGAAATTTCAAATTATATTGGATACTTTTTATTCAGCCATACTATTAGAATATTTCCTTAATTACGCTATTCAGAATATGTTCAGGCCTTGCAATAAGAAGAGCTAAAACAGCTTCTGGTTTTGTGTGTGTGTGTGTGTGTGTGTGTGTGTGTGTGTGTGTGTGTGTGTATGTGTATGAAAGAGTCAAAATCTTACTAGTCTGTATATAATTGAAATAGTAATGTATAGGGTAATTAATTTCTAAAAATTCATTTCAGAAAACACAGCTTTCTGGCTTCACACTATTCAACTATGTGAATCAGCATTTGAAATACATTAGTCATTGAAATGTTGATTGAACAACATTATCAGAGCAGAGTTGACTTGAATGCAACCCTGCCGGGAGGGATCCAGGGATTCAGGTACTGACTTCACCTCCTATATCTGTGTGATGTCAAGTTGTTTATCTCTCTACTTCAGCCTTGCGAGTCAGATGGAGGCAATAATCCTACCTTCCCCATGCAGTGGTTTTGGAAGATTAATTGAGTCCATCTATGGAAAGTGCTTTGAACAAGTGCCGAAGTCATCATAAACACTAAGTTATAGTTGTCATTGTTAGTATTATTAATGTCATCACAGAAATTTATCTGTACGTTGGTTTAGCAAATTAACTGCAGTACAGTCTGGTGACCTTGTAATCAGGATTGATTTCAAAGGCTTTTTGAAACATTTCCTGTAGACATCTCAACCTTTCTATAACTTATATCCAGCCTAGATAAATAGCTATTAAAAATTCATATTTGTTAATAAAATATTTAATTCAGTGTTCGGTAATTCTTGAATGTGAGCATTTCACTGTTTAAATGGCATGAGTGCAGGAGTCTGGCCCCTTTGACTCATCTTTGTAATCCTGGTAATTAACAGAGTGCTAGGCCTGTGTGGGCACTCAGTCAGTATGTGCTGAATGAATGAGCTATTTACTAAATAGTGAGGATTGGCTTAGACCTTGAAATTTCTTTCTTTTGCTTTTTTGTTCACATCATCTTTTCTACGGTACCACAATAAGCTACCAATTTTCCATTGGTAAGTTAGGCAATGTTTTGATCTTACAAGTATTTCTTGCAGTTAAAGGTCTAACCATAGTCATTTTGCTGGCATAAAAAAAAAAAAAGCCTGCAAAAGCAAAATATAACAGCTGTGATTCTCAAGTAGAGGTTCTGATTCAGTGGATGTTGGGGAGATCCCAGAAATCTGCAGTATAGGGCACCCTGGATGATTCTGGATACTATGCCTTGGGAGACACTGAAGAAATAGTAACAAAATCTATCATGTGTTGAGACTATGCTTAATGTGATAGCTACTGTTTAAATGCTTTGTATAGTTCACTAATTTAATACCTCAATATACTCATATGCCAGGATTCAAAGCAGGCAGTCTGCTTCAAAGCCTGTGTTCTTTCTGTTGCATACTTCGTGTAAAGTATTGAGGCTCCAGTAATCAACTAGTCTCTCTGAACTTCACGTTCTTCATTTGGAAATCCAAAATTTACTCATTTAGGGTAAGGAGTCAATCAAGTGAAGTTTGCCAGTACATATTGAAAGTGTTTTGCATATATGTATAAAGTGTGCCTGTATTTGTCTTTCTCTGCATGACAAATATCATATGATTTCATTCATATGTGGAATTTAAGAAACACAACAGATGAACATAGGGGAAGGCAAGGAAAAATAAGATAAAACAGAGGGAGGCAAACCATAAGGGACTCTTAAATACAGAGAACAAACTGAGGGTTGCTGGAGGGGAGGTAGGTAGGGGGATGGACATTAAGGAGGACACTTGGGATGAGTGCTGGGTGTTGTATGTAAGTGATGAATCACTGGGTTCTACTCCTGACACCACTACTACATTGTATGTTAACTAACTTGAATTTAAATAAACTAATTTAAAATCAAAAAGTAGAAAGTAAAGGATGCCTTTATTAATTATTGCTATTAGTTTGGTCAATTATATCAGCCTGAAAGGTAATAAATTTTGTTTTCAATATCAAATTGGAAATAAACAAGACATTACAAGAACAGAATGAAAAAAATGACAAATAGAACATTAGTTAAGATTTATTTAATTGGGGTGCCTGGGTGGCTCAGTCGGTTAAGCGTCCGACTTCAGCTCAGGTCACGATCTCGCAGTCCGTGGGTTCGAGCCCCGCGTCGGGCTCTGGGCTGATGGCTCAGAGCCTGGAGCCTGCTTCCGATTCTGTGTCTCCCTCTCTCTCTGACCCTCCCCCGTTCATGCTCTGTCTCTCTCTGTCTCAAAAATAAATAAATAAATTAAAAAAAACGTTAAAAAAGATTTATTTAATTTATTGCTATGAAGTACCAAGGGGACATAAATTGTTTCTGAGGAGGTTGTGACTAATGATCACCATCGGACATTTCTGAAGCATGACCTTGTCATGGGCAAGATAGCACTTGCAGTATTGTTTTGTCTAATCACAATCTTTCCCATAGGAAACTTGCAGTATAGATCACGCCATGCCCCTATCTTTAAGGTTATACGGCAACAAAATAATTACTTCTTTCACATTTCTGGTAGCTAACTTCTCCTAACTTCCCTTATCCGGTTTTTAATCTAATAGTAAAATCAAGTAACTGAAGCAAAAGGAAATAGTGATGAACCTTGTCACTGGTCTCAGTGGGCTAGGATACAGGCATTCATGCCTGGAATGACATATTTGCTATTGACCAGCAATTAATGACAATGTTTTACACAATAGCAATGCCCTTGTTATGACATTATTGAGTCGAATCTTTTATTACAGTGACTTATCACAAGTTCTGATGGAAGTGAGGCAGTAAATTGTTTCTTTTTGGGCTCATTCATTATAACAAATTTGAGAATCTAACCATTAGAGCATAGTAGATTTTACTTCTCAATATATTATTGATTGGTAAAACCCTTATCTTTATAATGCTTTAATTTCTCCCTGTGTTGTTTTTTTTTTTTTTTTTTTTAGGTGAAAGGTAGTATACTAAATAGAATGCTAGATGGAGTATAGTAACTCATTAATTCATTCAGTTAACCAAAAACTGTCATGGGTTGATACTGTATTATGTAGTGTGCTAGATTCTGGGAATTAAACAATAAATAAGATATAGTGCATACTCCAGTCTTTCTCTTCCAAATCAGTAGGGGGAAGAAATCTTGCCCAAGGGCAGGGTCTTTTATTACATGAGGTTCTTTTGCTTTTTTGTAAGGTAAGCTTGAAAGTAAGGTTGCTATTGCTCGGCAGGAGAAGCTCTGTTAGAGTCTTTAATCTACAAAACAGTGGTTTTAATTGAACCACTAGCAATTCTGCTGTGAATTAGACTCTAAACATGCTGTTATGGCGCATGTTGGGCTTTTGGAAAAGAGAAATGGATTCCTTCACACAAAGAGAGAAATCTTCAGTGAGGGAGCAGACAGAAAGCTATTGCAGTCAACACTCACCCCCATGCAGGTAGACGCACTGTTCTCAGACTCTCCAAGCTTCTCCTCAGAAAATAGCCAAAAAGCATTCTTTTTCTTAGTGTGCATTTTATTTATTTTTTTAGTGTTTTTGGTTCTGTTTTTTTTTTTTTTTAATATAGTTTATTGTCAAATTGGCTAACATACAGTGTGTAAAGTGTGCTCTTGGTTTTTGGGGTAGATTCCCATGGTTCATCGCTTACATATAATACCCAGTGTTGTCAGTGCACATTTTAAACATTACAGTGACTTCCATTCCTGCCATTGTGGTGAAAAACACAGAGAGACTCTAATATGTACTTCAAGCCAAAGACAATTAATTGAATACCGACCTCAGTTTAATTCAGCTGTTCAAAATCTGTTTTTCTGTGTATTAAGGAGTATAAAGGCATTTGACTCTATAAGCTGATATGCAAAATAATTAGTAAATGATTATAGAGAGCTCTGTAATGTAAATATGAGCAGACACAGTAAATGAGCAATGGTGATTATTTTCCCCTGATAAATTAAAAGTACATAAAGTCTCATTGTTTGCGTAGGACTGTTTTAGACCCTCTGAAGTATACAGAAAAATAAGAGATATTGTTCCTGCAGTCAGAGAGTTGAGAGAAATTTAAAACAAGGAAAACATTTTGTAAATGACATAAGACAGTCTGTAAGAGGTGAAGAATCCTGTATGTCAAGTTGTTCTACAAGTTCAGAAACAGGAAAGCCGGTAAAGACTCGGACAATCAGACACCCGTTATTAATATCACATAAGTTTAATATTTTCAAATGTTGCTTAGGTACTATTTATAGAATAAAAAGATGAATTGTCCCTAGTCTCAGGGGTTCTGTTTGTTCCATTTTTTGTTTCACTAGCCTTAGCAGTGAAAATAGGTCTTCACTATAATGTACTTCTGCATAGGAATAGATTCACTATTCATTTCAAAAAAGAGATTCTTCCTCCAAATCCAAGAAAGAAAAGCACATGGAATGAATCCATGTTTGATCAGTAACACAAATACTAAATACTATTATCGATAATAAAATAACGATCAAAAAACATTAAATGACTGCACCCAAAATGCTATGTTAGAAATTGCACTTATACTCTATTAAAATGGCATTCAAGTCTTATAAATAACAATCCCATATAACTCTATGTGATGGTTCTAAAATTAATAGAATTAAGGTGGTCAACGTCACCATTACCTTCAATGAGGGGCTGTGAATATCCATATGAGAAATGATAGGAAAAGAAAGACTTTCCGGCGTTAGTCACTATCTCCATGACTGGTTGGATTTAGAACTAGCATTCAGGTACTGAAATGACAATCTAACAAAGCCCTAGAAAACTCATAGTTCTGATAAAATATATTTATTTAAAGATTAGACAGTATAAGAAAATTGAGTCATGGATGCTTGAATTCTCAAGCCAAAGGGAATTTGGGTTTAGGACTGAAATGTCTATCAGATGAGGGAGTTAGATATTTCTAGCCCACGTAGAAGTAGCTGGAAGTATGTAATGGGTTCTACCCTTATTCTGAAGGTAAAATCAGCTCAGAGTGAAATAAGCATTTTTTAAAACAAAGAACATAAACTTTGTGGCCTTCCAAATAGAATTTTTGTCAAGACCAAAAAGACATAAGAGTCATGCAAGACAAATGAAGTGGCTCATTCCTTGATGTGATGAAATCCAGATCTATAAAAACAGTCCGAGGCTTCTAGTCTGCTGGACTGAACCCATAAAAGGCCACAAGGGGTATCTTACCAGTGGTTCAGTGTTAGACTTCAGACTGCTGAGAAAGCTTTCCCTAACTAGTCAAGCCCCCATTGACTTTTTATTTTCTCTAAACTCTCCGAAAACATAGAGAATATAATACCAGTTGTACATCTGGATGCCAAGTCAAGGGCTCATTTAAACAAGCGATCAAAGTATTCAGAGACGGTGTGTGGGTGTCCGCCTGCTTCTGGTTTCTTCTTGCAACCTCATCTCCCCCAGTGGCTGCGCCTGTAGGGCCCTAACCTCATTTGCCCTGTGACCCGAAGCAGTTCTACCTGTTTGGGCTTTGGTTTTTAGACTGGAAAGTTATTAGTGTGAATCTTACCCTTGGCTCATTACAGTCCCAACAATTCAGATCGTGTTACCGTATTTCTGTTGACATTACTTAAAAGGAAAACAAAAGATAATATTCTGCCCTGTTGATGTGAAATTTAAGCTTACATAAGCAGATTCTGTAAATGAATATCTTTAATACCACTGATGCTCAGGGTGACTTTACTGACCAAAAGAAGCAGGACGGAAAATTTGCTAAGTGAAGTCATTGTGGTGTTCTTAACGGTCCTAAACGTCGGTTTAAAGAATAGGCCGCTTCTTCTGAAGCACTCCTATTTAAAACAGAGTGGACAGCAACATTGATGGATGATCAGGGCAGTCTGAATCGCACAAGGGGACTTTATGCTTCTGCAAGTGAGGAGGAAAATGCAGAATCTTTTTCTATCAACCTCACACAGCTATGAAATGCTGTTAGCTATTCAGAATGCAAAACTGTCTACTAAAATCTGATGGAAGATCATCCATTGTTTCCTTCCACCTGCATTGGTAAGAACCACAGGCTGGATGGGAACTTCTCCAAATTTCTTTATTCTGTCTCCCTTTTACACCCTTGTGCTATACAAACCGTTTTCTCCAGCTAACCTGTCAGAGAGACATCTGTTACCTTTATAGAAGCCAACGCGCATTGGTGTGTGTCCTGCTTTGGTGTTTCATTGCCAACATTCTGAGGCCAGTCTTTTCCCCGAGCTTTGTCTGGAAACTCTCTTTAGCTCTGTCAATCACTAGGGGCACCTGTGTCACCCACCCTCAACTTCAGACGCCGGCAGCAGGTGATCTGTCAGCTTGGTTATCTTCTCCCACGCTGCAAAAAATGACATGCAACCTCTATGGCTCCCTTGCCAGCTTTTAAACCATCCCGTCAAGCACAGAGAATTAAGAAAAAAATATGAAGCATCTGTAATATAACCTTAATGCCCCTGTGCACCGTTCTTGCCTTACTTTTCACCTTTCTGCCTCAAGCCAGGGAACTGAAAGGATTAGATGTAATGCTATAAATTGAAAAATGTGACAGTCCGTGGTGGCTTTAGTCCAGGTTTGCAAGATACAGGAGAATTATCATGTTACTCCTGATACTTTAAATTTAAGGCTTCGATGCATCAAAAAAGTTCTTTGAGATCAAAAAAAAAAAAAAAAAAAAAAAAAAAAACACCAAAGCAAAACAAAACAAAAGGAGGTGAGGAGAGCTGAGGCCTGAAATGGCAAGTTAAAATTATGTTCGTGGTCATTGCCTGTGGAATCACGTACACTTCCATTTACTTCTTATGTGCCTTATTCATTTGCCTGTTTTTCTGCCCCTAAAGAACCTTGGCCGTCCGTTGCGGAGCCCTCTTCATATCAACAGCATTCTGCCCCACTTACCATCACCCCGAGTGTGTGTCAGCAGAGCCCGTGGCCTCTGCTGTCCTCCAACTGGGTGGATGATGAGCTCTACTGTTCCAGCCCGGCAAGTGCTGAGGGAGCTTCCAGCCCAGATGGCCTTCTTGCTGATTTAGCCTGAGGGTTGTTTTGTTTTGTTTTGTTCTTCCCTTAAGTTGGCTCATTTAATACAGGATACATCTGAGGCAGTTTGGTGTGAGCCAACCAAAAGTAATCATAAAGTTGAATTATTAGTTATCAGTTAAGATACCAAAGACAGTTACCAAAGTAAAGGTATTTTGCACAGTGTTAAGGGGAAACAATTGTGGTATTTGTGTGTATCAAGACTAACAGGTCCATGTACACTCTATTTGGTTGCTTGGTCTCAAAAAGCAATGATTGTGCATTAATACACAGTGCCTTTCTATAGAAGAGCTTGGAATTGTTTTTCTAATTCACTTTTCAAAGCTTAAAAATATTACGATAGACTCAGTTTACACATGTAAACAGAAGGTGCCCTCCTTCTGTTTCCGAATCCTTCATGGTTGTTTGCTGTCACCAGTCATCAAATGTGCCAGGAGTGCCAGGGTCTGAACCTGTGCAGTCTTCTCAACTACCCGGAACGCGTACCTGCACAGAAACTTGTTCCCGTTAATATTAGCCACTCAAGGATCTTTTGAGGTGTTCAAAAAGCCTGGCTCCTTTTACAGTGTGTTGTCATAGAGAGTGAGGGACAGCGACACACCCAGTGTCTAAAGATGCTATAGCAATAGGAGTTTTGCTATCAGTTGACTATCCATTTGAAATTAACATTTATAGAGATTTCTTAAAATTTATTTTGAGACACAGAGAGAGCACGTGCACAAGTGGGGGAGGGGCAGAGAGAGAGAATCCCAAGCACACTCCACGTTCAGTGCAGACAGTGATGCAGGGCTTGATCTCAGGACCATGAGATTATGACCCGAGCCACAATCAAAAGTCAGATGCTTAACTGACTGAACCACCCAGGTGCCCCAATATTTATAGATATTTAATTCCAAAATGAATTACACTTGGACAGTGTCATCAATGCTCTAAAACATTAAAGCTTAGTAAAAGAATTTATCCCCATATGACCAATAAGAGATGTAGAATGCTGAAGAGATTCTCAGGGAATGTCATGTAAGAAGGGTGGTTCACCCAGAAACAATCCAGTGTTGGCTGAAATGAAAACAGAAGCAGTACATCACATCCCCTAGGTGACCCAGTGCTTTGAAAATAGTATTTATAGGGGCGCCTGGGTGGCTCAGTTGGTTGACCATCTGACTTTGGTTCAGGTCATGATCTCACAGTTCGTGGGTTTGGGCCTCGTGTCGGGCTCTTTGCTGACAGCTCAGAGCCTAGAGCCCGCTTCAGATTCTGTGGTCTCCTTCTCTCTCTGCCCCTCCCTTGCTCATGCTGTTTCTCTCTGTCTCTCAAAAATAAATAAATGTTAAAAAAAATTAGTAGTATTTATAAATGTCATACATTAAGGACATTAGAAAAAAATGTAAGGATGCCAACGAGTAAAACTATACTTGGTTCTTCTCATATGAAAAGCAGAAATAAAGTAGTACCGAGTTTCATAGAACTATTTCATCTGTAGGATGAAAGGCAGCAACAGCAGGCTGTGGAGTGTGAAAAAGTAGACAGAAGGCACATCAAGAAGTAAACCACTATCAAAATCCAGAGCTTAAATTATTTAAAAAACAATTTAAGTACGTTAAGATACAAAAAGTAATTTGCAAGGGGAATAGCCATAGCCAAATATGCAATTTATTTTGCCTAAGTTTATGCAGAAGAGTTCCTATGAGCAGGAAAAATTTCGGCATTCACAGTGAAAACAAAATCCTCACACCTAATCGTAGAATGTTTGGATGTTTCTATTGTAACACTTAGAGAGATTTCTTGTCAAGAATAAGTTAGGTCCTTTTTCTGTATGGAAAACTAATTCAGCCTCTCGCTGTAACTGTAATACATATTCAGTCGCTCCAATATAATTTTACACTCACTATCTGTATTATGAAGATGGGAGTTTTTAAAATTAGGAACACATACTTTTACCATACCTGAAGGCATTTTCTTAGTTTTTCCCATAATTATCAGCAAGGGGGAAGGTACTTAATGGCTACACATCTTATTTTTCTGGGACCTGCTAGTTTAATTTTTAATTGAAACCCTTATCCAAACTATTCAGTTCAGCAAATATGATTTAATGGGTTAAGACACTGCCTTCAAGTGGCTTATAGTCTGGAGCAGGAGACAGACACGAAATTGAGATTTAGAGTCCTACCCAGGCATGTGGTTTGGGTCTTTGCCATTTTACCAACTGGGAGTTTGTCCCACATGCAGAGATGGGCTGTGTATCATCCCTGTTTACTCAGGAATTAGATTATTGAGACTTTAAACCATATAGCCAAAATTATGTCAGATCCCAAAGATTCCCTTCATTCTCTTAGTTAAGGAAAAGCATACCTTATCCACGGAAAAACGGGTTCTTGTGCCAGCAGGCTAGCCAATCTCATAATTTCCCTAAAGTCACTGTGAAAGGTTCAGTTCGGGGAACATGTA
The DNA here is from genome assembly GCF_028018385.1 of Neofelis nebulosa. Lineage (NCBI taxonomy): Eukaryota > Metazoa > Chordata > Mammalia > Carnivora > Felidae > Neofelis > Neofelis nebulosa. The sequence goes on from NC_080791.1 coordinate 3,642,496, forward strand.
TGGGGAACTACCATGTCGTGGGTACTGGGCTAACTCCTGGAGGGAGCCACATAGCATGGGGTCAAGCATTAGGATCCCCATATCCAGGCACAGTCCTGCGGGTTCTGTCTCCTGCAGGGAGCTATGCCATAGAAGCCAACGGTAAGGAGCTCAGAAAGTGCATATAATGTCCCTTCTCAGGGGGTTCTGAGAACTCCAGTGAAGACACTGTGATACATCTCTTCAAACTGACCTTTACACATTCTTTTAAAAAAAATTTTTTAATGTTTATTTATCTTTGAGAGAGAGAGAGAGAGCATGAGCAGGGGAGGGGCAGAGAGAGGGAGACACAGAATGTGAAGCAGGCTCCAGGCTCCTAGCTGTCAGCACAGAGCCTAATGTGGGGCTAGAACTCCCAAACCGTGAGATCATGACCTGAGCCAAAGTCAGACGCTTAACCGACTGAGCCATCTAAGCGCCCCACACATTCTTTTTTTTTTTTTTTTTTTTTTTTAAATTTTTTTTTTTTCAACGTTTTTTATTTATTTTTGGGACAGAGAGAGACAAAGCATGAACGGGGCAGGGGCAGAGAGAGAGGGAGACACAGAATCGGAAACAGGCTCCAGGCTCCGAGCCATCAGCCCAGAGCCTGACGCAGGGCTCGAACTCACGGACCGCGAGATCGTGACCTGGCTGAAGTCAGACGCTTAACCGACTGCGCCACCCAGGCGCCCCCCCACACATTCTTAATAAAGCAAGAACAGATTCTTGCAGCTCTGAAAGCCTCCGGTAAGATTTTCCTTCCCATGGAGAGTTTGGAAGCAGTGCCTCAGTGAGGAGAGCAATATGTCTGCTTTGCTAAAGGCCTTGTAGCTCCAGCAGAGACAGAAGGTCACAGTTTAAGGGGAAGAAAATGAGGATGTGAATACACAGGCAGATCATTTCACTCCTGTCTGTCAGCTGTCCAAAAATAGAGAGATGCTCACAGTGCTCTTTGAACACATAGAGATTCCTACCCAGGGCGGTGAAGCTGCCGGGACGGGAGTGGAGAGAAGTCTTGAAATGTTCGTAGTTAACCAGGAGCCTCAGGAACTCATGGATCAAGGAAGGGAGAATTGCATAAGCAAACACACAGAGATCTAGGAATTATAATTCTGTAAATCAGGGAACCCTAAATGTAGCTAGCAGTCATGAAAAGGTGTATTTTAAATACACAGAATCTCTCTCAGTTTTTTAAACGACCTCTTTATTGTCAGCGAATTAATTCAGAACTTCAGTACCTGCTTAAACGCCATTGTAGCAGGTGTTTGTGGGCACTTATTGATGTGAGAAGAGTTCAGAGCAAAAGAGGAGCATTCAGCTTCCTCAACAGTCTGGGTGCCTATGATGCACTGGACACAGCTTTGCCCTCCCCCTAGAAAGAAAGCTCCATGACACAGGCCTTTTGTCTCGTTCCCAGCCCTGTCTCCCAACAGCTACAACAGAAAGTCTGATGTGTGTAGTTGTGGCTGTGTGATTATCAATATCACATAGGGGTTCAGTGATAGACAAGGCCAAGCTGATGGCTGTCCTTCTGGAACTGGCACACTAGCACAGGGGTTTGAACCTGGAACACAGGAAAGGTACTATAAACTTGTATGGAGAGAATAACAACAACAACAACGAAATGACGTCTTTATTTTTGCTAACCTGTAACTGAAATTTAGCATTCAATTTAATTATGAATATAGGCCACAAACCATACAGGTACTAATAGTCCCTGTGACTTTGTCACCATTAAAAATCACATAATTTCGGGCACCTCGGTGGCTCAGTCGGTTAAGCGTCCAACTTCGGCTCGAGGCATGATCTCACGGTCCGTGAGTTTGAGCCCCGTGTCGGGCTCTGTGCTGACAGCTCAGAGCCTGGAGCCTGCTTCGGATTCTGTGTCTCCGTCTCTCTCTGCCCCTCTCCTGTTCGCACTCTGTCTCTCAAAAATAAATAAACATTTTTTAAAAAGTATTTTAAAAATCACAGATAATTTCATATTCCATTTCAGTGTTTTAAATGTCTGAAAATTTCGTTTTTGCTTGACATGATTTTTAAGGTATTTGCTGTGGACACACCACTAGGCTTTGTTACTTAATAACGAAGCAAGTATATTATGATATCATCAATTTAGTTTTTAATACTTTGAAATTGTATGTTTCAACATAACTGGGTTATTTTGTTACCGTAAGTAATTTATCGTATGCATTTAGGAACAGTGTTCTGAGACTGGAACTGTAGACCTCACCAGAACTCTCTATATACTCATGACACCCACACTGTTAAGAACTCCAGGTCTAGGGGGAAGTAATTATTGTTGATGATACGGCAGGTGTACCGATTGGGGAAGAATGAGATGCGGTCACTGCACATACGTGGGGCAGATGGCTGGTTTTGTAAGGATTCCCGGAGAAGTCATGCCCTCTTGCCCCTGAAAACACAGGGGAGAGTGTGGACGTGTTCGAGGAACTGAAGGAAGTTTGTCAACAAAAGAACTACCGCGTGAGTGTGTGAGGAAGACGGTGTTGGGGGCTGTTGGAAGGGCGTATTTAAACTGACGCCAAGTTAAATAAGACTCAAGAGAGTCTGCACTGCCTTCCAAGGATGAGCTTTGAAGCTACCTGTGAGTTTTAAAAACTGAAAGTGAAAGATCTCTCCGGAGACCGTAGATTGCAGGACGGGCGCGCATGCATTCAGCACAGAGAGCAGGCAGTGTGCGCAGAATCATTCAGGAGGATCACAGAGTCTTGCATTACCAGTAGGAAAATACAGAAATGAAGAGAATCAACCTGGCACTAGCCCGTCAGTGCTTCCTGGATCTTCGTATCAGCTTTACTGCTGTCAGTGGTAACGGTAGCACGCACTCGACTGTTGTTGCTTGTGTGTGTCTTTCAGTGACTCATGCCATTCGCAGTCAGAAATTAAGGTAGGAGCTTCAGCAAACGACAAAGCGTTCATGCGAGAAAGATGCTCAGCCAACTCTGCTGGGGGACCCATTTCTAATGATTATTCTAAGCTTCCAGTCCGGACAGAGCGATTGCTTGATAAGCTCTATCATTGTCAAAGGACATTTATGTGAGCTGCTTCTATTTTAGTTTTATCTTAGCCAAATCCTCTCTTTTCTGTACTGTTTGTTCCTCAGGATGCAATTCAGTGTTTTTATTGATTCCATCCAACTTACCCATTAGCCTAGAATCAAATGCAGTACATTGTTCGGCAAGACTGTCCAAAATTTTGCTCTTTGTAACATGTGTCCCTTATTTGGCTACTTTCTGTTGATTAAATGTTAAACTGTTGTGTTCTTTCCAAGGCCTACAAACCATGCTACAACTTTGATTTTTTTTTATATAGGGATCATTTTTATTTATGATTTTTATCCATCATTTATAACATTATTATTGTTGTTGTTGTTGTTATATATGTTGGAAATGAGTGAGCTCTAGAAACTGAGCTGGCCTCTTAAAAGTGTCTAGCTGCCTTTGGGGTGCCTGTGTGGCTCAGTCGGTTGACCATCCACCTTTGGCTCAGGTCATGATCTCGCGGTCTGTGTTCGAGCCCCGCATTGGGCTCTGTGCTGAAAGCTCGGAGCCTACAGCCTGCTTCAGATTCTGCATCTCCCTTTCTCTCTGCCCTTCCCCAGCTCATGCTCTGTCTCTCTCTCTCTCTCTGTCAAAAATAAACATTAAAAATGTTTGTTTGTTTGTTTGTTTGTTTTTTTAAAGTGTCTAGTTTCCTGAGGGCCTGGGTCGTTCAGTTGGTTAAGCATATGACTTTGACTCAGGTTATGATCTCATGATTTGTGGGTTCAAGCCCTGTGTTGGGCTCTGTGCTGTCAGTGCAGAGCCAGCTTTGGATATTCTGGCTCCCCCTCTCTCTCTGCCCCTCCCTTGCTCATGCTCTCTCAGTCTCTCAGCCTGCCCCTCTCTCTCTCTCTCTGTCTCTCTCCCTCCCTCCCTCTCAAAAATAAATATTTTTAAAAAGAGGATTTAGTTTCCACTGTAACTCACCTCATGAATATTAGTCCTCAACTGTAGTCATATGTTTACAGAACTTGGTAAACATTGTAATTACTGCATTTACCTGCAACCATTCTCTCTTTGTGTGAATTTCATCTCTGTCAGGGTTCAGATTCCTCCATCATCCTGTGAGGTGCAGGAGAAGACAAGTAGGTACTGAGTAATTGCTTAGAGTATCAACACATGGGAATTGAAGAAAATAACAACAAGGAAAAAATTGTCTTCCTTACAAAATAAAGTGTCTTCAAGTAAATCAAGTAATATCTAGTTTCCTGTGAACATTTTAAAAGTTGTGCCAGACTTACACTGAGCACTAGATTGCTATTTTCCTAGATAGTGTAGCTTCTGTCTTATAAGGAGCTGATGGAAGTTCTGTTTTGGTTTTGGAGTATGGTTGGTACACAATGTGCGTTAGTTACGGGTGTACAACATAGTGAGTCACCATCTCTGCACTTTATGCTGTGCTCACCACAAGTGTAGCCTCCACCTGTCACCACACAACACTATTGCAACACCATTGACTGTACTCCCTAAGCTGAGCCTTTTATTGCATGACTTGGGCCATAACTGGAACACTGTACCTCCCTCTTCCCTTCACTCATTTTGCCCATCTTCCCACAGCCCTCCCTTCTGGTTACCATCAGTTTGTTCTCTGTATGTATATGTCTGACTCGTATGGTATTTGTCTTTCTCTGACTTATTCCACTTAGCGGCATACCCTCTGGGTCCATCCATGTTGTTACAAATTGCTTCCATATCTTGGCTTTTGTAAATAATGCTGCAGTACACATAGGGGTGTGTGTATCTTTTTGAATTAGTCATTTTGTTTCTTTGGGGTAAATACCTCCTGATGAAATTGTTGGATCAAATGGTATTTCCACTTATAACTTTAAAAAAAAATTTTTTTTTACATTTATTTATTTTTGAGAGACAAAGAGAAACAGAGCTTGAAGGGGGGGGGAGGAGCAGAGAGAGGGAGACACAGAATCCTAAGCAGGCTCCAGGCTCTGAGCTGTCAGCACAGAGCCCAACGCGGGGCTCGAACCCACGAACTGTGAGATCATGACCTGGGCTGAAGTCGGACACTTAACCGACTGAGCCACCCAGGCGCCCCTTCCACTTAAAACTTTTTGAGGAACCTCCATACTGCTTTCCACAGTGGCTGTAGCAATTGACATTCCCACCAACAGTGCACAGGGTTCCTTTTCCTGCACATCCTTGTCAACACTTGGTATTTCTTGTCTTCTTTATCTCAGCCATTCTGACAGGTGTGAGGTGACATCTCATTGTGGTTTGGTTTGCATTTCTCTGATGATGAGTGATGGTGAGCACCTTTTCATGTGGCTGTTGCCTATCTGTCCGTCTTCTTTCGAAAAATATCTATTTAGGTCCTTTGCGCACTTTTTAATCAGATTATCTGTTTTTCTGGTGTTGAGTTATATAAATCCTTTATATACTTTGGGCATATTGAGTTGTATAAATTCTTTATCTACTCTGGGCATTTTAGCACCTTACTGGACACACCCTTTGCAGATACCTTCTCCCAGTCGGTAGGTTGCCATTTGTTTCTTTGATTTACAGTTTCTGTAATTTGCCTCTGTTTTCCATTGGCAATGGGAATAAATAAGCCTAAAACAAATCAGAAACTATGCAGAAGGCACTGCCTTAGAAGCACTGACATGTAAGACACACTAAAGAGTTTGTGTTTAGATGAGAAGCAGGACACGAACGAAGCTGTCAATGCCGGGTTACAGAGTGAAGACTTAATGAGTGGTGTGCACCTTTTGAAGATAATTATGATGTATGTGTACCTAAAAAAAAATCAAAGTGTTTTGTGTCTACAAAATGAATAATCACAGAACTTGATTATACAGTGAGCTCTTAGGTCTATGATTAGTCTCTGACTCTCACATTTACCATTGCACGGAGTCTCAATTCTTCTGTCTTTTCTTGGAATACCACCACCACTGTATTAAAATGTATTCCCTGGTTTCACTCCTGATTAGTCAGGTCTCCAACACCCTTCCAACTTAACTCATGCTTTGTTCACATAATCTGGCTACATATCACCCATCACTTAAATCAGCTTAATTACACCACCTTTTAAAAACTGTAATGGATTCCTTTATATCATGCTCATTTCCCCTTCTTAGGACTTGTAATCTGCACCACACCAGTGACAATTAATTATAGAGCAAGCCCTGCTCTTTGCTGTCAGTTTCATCTACTCTCCAGAAAGAATGCAAACTTCCATATCACCATGCCTTCTAGTATACAGCATAGAGCTCGGGTCATTTATTTAGATGATTGCTGACTAAAATTGAAGCAACGGAAATTAAGTGAATTTTTGGAACAAGATAATGCTAAGTTTGAATTCTTTCTCCTCTCTTGATTGATTTATTTAACCAATATCTATAGAGAACCTACTATGTGCCAAGAACTCTTCTAGATTTAGCAGTAAAAGCAAAGTAAGTGCAAACATGTATACAAAAAACCACACACAACAACAACAACATGTTCTATACCCATGGACCTTGCATTCTTCTAGAAGAGTCATATAATAAGATATGTCAGATAATAGGTTAGCAAAGAAAATAATAATAAAGCAGAGAAAAGGGATATGAAGGTGGCTGGAGTCACCTATGGAGGTAACGTTGGGGAAAATTTGAAGGAACTGAGGTGAGTTTACCCTGAGAACATCTGTGGGAAACTTTGCAGGCAAGAGAAACATCAGTTGCAAATATCTGAGTGAGAAAGCACCTTCCTGTGAGTTCTTAAGAAACAGCGACAAAGCAAAGCTAGAAAGAGAGAACGAAAAGAATAGGAAGTTAGGTCAAAGAGATAATGGATGCTTTATTACATGGGACTTTGCATGGATTTCATTTCGAATGAAAAAATAAATGACATAATCTGACTTACATTTTAATGGGCTATCTCTCATTACTGAAGATGGGACAGGGCAGAAACAGGACGTTTAGCACCAGGCAAGAAATTCATAGACTGGCACTGGGGAGAGTCAAAAGTGGTCAAATTCAGAATATATTTTGAGGGTAGAGACAATAGAACTTGTTACTGTGGGGTGTGAGGGAAAGGGAGGGATTACCAGTGACATTATGCTTCTAGGTTCTAGCAACCAGAAGATGGAATTGTCATTACTGAGATGAGAGCACATGGAAGAACATTTGTGGGGAGTGGAGGAGAGTTCAGATTCTGACATGTTAATTTTGAGGTGCTTATTGTTACATCACCAAGTGGAGATGGTAAGTAGACAGATATGCTGGTCTAAAATTCAGAAGGGAGGAACAGAATGAAGATAGAAATTTGGGAGTTATTACCTCTAAGATGGTATTTAAAGTCACCTCTTAAGAGTGGCAGCACCTAGACCATGAGGACAGAAAAGAGAGAGAGAGAGAGAGAGAGAGAGAGAGAGAGAGAGAGAGAGAAATTGAAGTAATGAACTTTGCCCTGAGTCACTGTGATCCATAGAGATAGATGAAATGAAACGGAAACAGCAAAGGGACCGAGAAATGAGTGGCTAGAAAGATAGAAAACTGGGTGAATGTGGTAGTTGTAGGTGCCAAGCATCAAACAGTTTCAAGGAAGAGTAATCAACTGGGTAAAATGTATTTGTAAATTAAGTATAATTAGGTCTGAGAAATCCCATTGGATTTAACATGGTGGTCATTGGTGACTTCACAATAGCCATTTTACTTGAGGGAGTGAAACCTAATTTGAGTGTGATCAAAGAAGCACAGAAAGAGAAAATGAAGACAGCAAAAATAAAGGACTCCTTCAAGGAGTTTTGCTATAAAGGGAAGGATAGAAATGAGACAGTAGCGGGAGGGAAAGTGGGATTAAGATATGGGGGATATAACAGCATATCCATAAGCTGATAAATGGTCAGTAGCGAGGGTAAATATGGTGATGCTGAAGATAGAGGAGAGCATTTCTGGAGATGTCCTTGAGTAGGCAGGGTCAGAATGGATCTAGGGTACACATAGAGGACTTGGTCTTACCTAAGAGTACAGATCATCCACCCATAGTAATAGAAGAGAAAGTAGGCTGTGAAGTTCTTTTCTAAAAGCTTCAATTTTTAGATAAAACCAAAGTTATGAAATTGAGGATATGGAAAAGTTGTGGTATGTTTGAGGAAAGAGAAGAAAAGATTTAAAAATCATCTAAAAGAGTAGGAAAGAGAATGGACTAGGGAGATAGAGTCGATTTTTAGACACCATTAAAGGGCGATGAGTTGGTATGGCTGTGAGTTTTTATCTAGCCACATTGAACAATATGGATGTAGGCTCAGAGTGATGAAGAATGGATTTCATCTGGGCTGCAATTTTGTTATATGAATATAATAAAAGAAGTAAAACAAGTTGAGGTTGTCTACAAGCGTAATTATTATTGCAACATTATCTATAATATCCAAATGTATGGCTATCTACAATAGCCCAAGTTTCCATTAATAGATAGTTGAATGGATAAGAAAGATGTGGGATATATATGTGTGTATATTTTTATTCAGCCATAAAAAATGAATGAAATCTTAGGGCACCTAGGTTGCTCAGTCAGTTGAGCGTCTGGCTCTTGGTTTCAATTCAGGTCATGATCTCATGGTTGAGTCCTGCGTTGGGGTCTGTGTGGACAGTGAGGGGCCTGCTTCAGATTCTCTGTCTCCGTCTTTCTTTGCCCCTCTCCCACTCCTGCTCTCTCAAAAAAAAATAAACAATTTTTTAAAAAGAATGAAATCTTGCCATTTGCAACGATGTGCATACATCTAGATAGTATAATGCTAAGTAAAATAAGGCAGAGAAAGACAAATACCATATGATGTTACTCATATGTGAAATTTAAGAAACAAAAGAGCAAAGAAAAAAAAGAGAGAGACAAACCAAGAAACAGACTCTTCACTATAGAGAACAAACTGATGGTTACCAGAGAGGAGGGGATGGGGGAAATAGGTGAAGGGGATTAAGATTACATTTATCATGATGAACACAGGGTTATATAGGGAAGTGTTGAATCACTATATTGTACATCTGAAACTAATGTAACACTGTGAGTTAATTATACTGAAATTAAAATTAAAAACTTAATTTAAAAACAAAAAGGAACTGTAGCTCAAAAAATATGGTGAATTGGCCAAGGTCTTCCAGCAAGTAAAAAGCAGAAGTGCCATTTAAACGCAGGTCTATCTGACTGAACAGGCTGTGCTCAGGTGTGTTAATATGACATCTGAATTTCTGGAATATAAAATCTAGCTCAGATCTCAGTTCCTTATTTCTACCCTTTCCCTGAAACCAGCCCTACTGAGCTCTGCTGTGTCTGTCTCTCTCACTCTCCACGTCTTGAGAAGGATTAGTCCTTGGTTCTGTGACCTTTCCTCCCAGGTCCTGCCCTCATCTCTTCCAGAGATAAGACAAGAAAACACACAAGATAAGACGAGAATAAGGGATATAGCAAAAGCAGTAGGAACCATGGACTGATGACTCTATTGAGGTCAAAGGATTGTTGGAGTATGGCACTAGAGATAACCGGGTCTGAGGGACAGGAGGTAGAGTGTAGAAAGTGACTAATTGAAGTTGATATTATGTATGGGATGCAGTTTTTAATCAGTGTCAAGACTATAACCGTTGGAGTGAGTGCCTACAGTGTGATTGGGTAAAACCAAGATCACTGAAAAAAAGAAGTAACGAACCTGAGACAGCCCGTGTTCATACAGGGATCACAGTTTACTAACTATAACTTGGCAAGTTACTTACATTTTGTGAGCCTCATTTTCTTATTCCCACTATGATATTCTCCATGGGGCGGGGGGGGGGGGGGGAACTTTCATTGGAAAACTCTGAGTAATAAATAATAGCAGCTGCTACTGTTTATTGCAATGCACAAGTACTATGCTCATTATCAGCGAGGCCAACCAGGGAATAAACTATCAGGAGGTTGATTTTGATTCAGAGTAAGAACTGTCTAACAATAAGTGTAATGAAAATGGAATTGAGTTCCTTGGTAGCTATTGTGCTTCTGGTAACCCAGAGGTGTGCAGGGAAAAGTTTCATGGTATCTAACTAAGGGAGTCTACAATACTAAGTGTGATACCTGGCTGTGAGTCACAAGGAGGAGAACAGGCACAATAGCAGTATTGTAAGGCAAAGTTGAAGAAAAGGCCAGCATCTGGGGCGCCAACTGGAGCAGAACAAGGCAGGCAATTAGTGGAGATCCAAGAAAGGGAATGACTTAACAAAAGCCCAGATGGGCAGACGGCCTGCCTGGGTCCTGATGGGCAGATGCTTCTCCATCAAGGAGATTCATCAGTCTGGTCAATGACCCAAAACAAACTTACAGGGCATCTGAGGTCCAGAGACTGTCAGTGGCAGAATGGAACATAAGAAGAAAACAGGCAAACAGAGGGTGGTGTTCAAGAGCAAGAATCCATCTGCTGGTAGAAAACCAAAGGCAAAGCCAGAATGGCAGTGCTGGACAAGATGTTGAAATAGAGCTTCTCCTGTGCATTCCTATTGAGGAGCAGAGGCAATCTCCATGAGATTTAGAACAATCTGAAATAACTAGGTACTTGCAGGATGATGATGAGTAGACACACATTAATAACAAATAAAATCCAAGCACTTAGTCAATCTCATCAGTGACCCTAGCCATCAAGAGGTAGAAAGTAGTAGCTAATTGAACTCTGGATCCAAAATGACAACCACAACAACAAAAAAGGTCTGAGATACAATCAAGCCTATCAATAAAGGTAACTCTTAACTGTAAATATATTTCAGTATATTGCAATAGGTAAGATATTTTCTCTCTTCTACTCAACAATTAGTGAAGCTATTGAAAGGTTTCCTAGATAATGCTTATTAAATCAAAAAGATATTTTTACCATATGATTTCACTCATATGTGAAATCTAATAAAACAAATGAATAAACCAACAAAAAGCAGATTCACACTTAGAAATACAGAGAACAAATTAATGGCTGCCAGAGGGAAGAGGGGTAGGAGGACAGTCCAAATGGGTAAAGGGCAGTGGAAGATTCGGGCTGCCAGTTGCAGAATGACTAAGTCACAGAATAAAAGGACAGCATCGGGAATATAGTCAATGGTACTGTAATACCATGCATGGTGACAGGTGGTAGCTACCCTTGCAAGGGTCGCAGCATGACATACAAACAAGTGGAATCACTATGTCCTACAACCGAAATTGGTGTAACATTGTGTGTCAACTATACTCAAATAAAAATAAATTTTTTAAGAAACTTTGACAATAAGGGGTGCCTGGGTGGCTCAGTTGGTTAGGCGACCGATTTCGGCTCAGGTCATGATCTCGCGGTCCGTGAGTTCAAGCCCCACATCGGGCTGTGTGCTGACAGCTCAGAGCCTGGAGCCTACTTCAGATTCTGTGTCTCCCCCTCGCTCTACCCTTCCCCTGCTCATGCTCTGTGTCTCTCTGTCTCTCAATAATAAATTTAAAAAGTTAAAAAAAAAAAGAAACTTTACAATAAAAACATTAGGTATTTATTTACCAAGTTTGTTTTTCTTTACAAGTATATTAGACACAACTTTCTTACTACAGTACATCCAACAAGTTAATTAATTTTAAAACTTATGTCATTGAAAAATTATTTTTAATTTGTTTCTTTAAAAATAGATGATTTGATAGCTATATTTTATGAACTTATGTTAATGACACTTATATTAAGAACATAAATATTATTTTTAAAAGGAATGTAAATCTGATAATAATATTTGCTATATAATTATATTATTTTCAGAAAAATTTTTTTAAAGTCAGCATAACAAAAGAGCATGGGCTTTACAGTTCAGATAGAAAATACGGTTGAATCGATTCTGGGAGCGGAAGATGGTGGTGTAGGAGGACGCTGGTCTCACCGCGTCATGCGGATCACTTAGATTCCACCCACATCTGCCTAAATAACCCAGAAAACCACCAGAAGACTAGCAGAACGGAGTCTCCGGAGCCAAGCGCAGACGAGAGGCCCACGGAAGAGGGTAGGAAGGGCGGAGAGGCGGTGCGCGCTCCACGGACTGGCGGGAGGGAGCCGGGGCGGAGGGGCAGCCTGCCGGCAAAGCAGAGCCACCGAGTCTGGCTGGCAAAAACGGGGGTGCCGGACAGAGTGTGTTCTGACAGCAAGTGGACTTAACATCTGGAAGGTTATAAGTTAACAACTCTGCTCAGAGAGCGGGAGGGCTGAAGGACAACGGGAGGGAGAGTTGAGCCCTGGAGACAGAGTGCAGCTTGGTGGGGAACAAAAGCACTCCTCGGCGCCATCTCCCTCGCCCACCCCCCAGCCAAAATCCCAGAGGGAACCAGTTCCTGCCAGGGAACTTGCTTGCACTGCGCAAACACCCAACGCTGTGCTTCTGCGGATCCATCCCTCTGGCGGGTCTGACTCCCTCCCGGTGGTGCCGCAGGGCCCCTCCCAAAGCAGATCACCAAAGGAAAAGCGAGCTGAGCCTGCCCCTCCTGCCCCTGTGCTCCTTGCCAATCCACCCCAGCTAATATGCCAGATCCCCAGCACCACAAGCCTGGCAGTGTGCAAGTAGCCCATATGGGCCATGTCACCCCACAGTGAATCCTGCCCCTAGGAGAGGGGAAGAGAAGGTACACACCAGTCTGACTGTGGCCCCAGTGGTAGGCTGGGGGCAGACATCGGGTCTGACTGCGGCCCGCCTACCAACACAAGTTCTTCAAGACAGCACAGGGGAAGTGCCCCGCAGTCCCGCACCACTCCAGGGACTATCCAAAATGACAAAACGGAAGAATTCCCCTCAAAAAAACATCCAGGAAATAACGACAGCTAATGAACTGATCAAAAACGATTTAAACAATATAACAGAGAGTGAATTTAGAATAATAGTCATAAAATTAATCGCTGGGCTTGAAAACAGTACAAAGGACAGCAGAGAATCTATTCCTACAGAGATCAAGGGACTAAGGAACAGCCAGGAGGAGTTAAAAAATGCGTCAGTGAGCTGCAAAATAAAATGGAGACGACCACAGCTAGGATTGAAGAGGCAGAGGAGAGAATAGGTGAAGTAGAAGATAAAATTATGGAAAAAGAAGAAGCTGAGAAAAAGAGAGATAAAAAAATCCAGGAGTATGAGGGGAAAATTAGAGAACTAAGTGATGCGCTAAAGAGAAATAATATACGCATAATTGGTATTCCAGAGAAGGAAGAGAGAGGGAAAGGTGCTGAAGGTGTACTTGAAGAAATAATACCTGAGAACTTCCCTGATCTGGGGAAGGAAAAAGGCATTGAAATCCAAGAGGCACAGAGAACTCCCTTCAGACGTAACTTGAATTGATCTTCTGCATGACATATCATAGTGAAACTGGCAAAATACAAGGATAAAGAGAAAATTCTGAAAGCAGCTAGGGATAAACGTGCTCTAACATATGAAGGGAGACTGATAAGACTCATGACCGATCTCTCTACTGAAACTTGGTAGGCCAGAAAGGAATGGCAGGAAATCTTCAATGTGATGAACAGAAAAAAAAATATGCAGCCGAGAATCCTCTATCCAGCAAATCTGTCATTTAGAATAGAAGGAGAGATAAAGGTCTTCCCAAACAAACAAAAACTGAAGGAATTCATCACCGCTAAACCAGCCCTACGAGAGATCCTAAGGGGGATCCTGTGAGACAAATTACCAGAGACACCGCTATAAGCATGAAACCTACGGACATCACAATGACTCTAAACCCATGTCTTTCTATAAAAACACTGAATGTAAATGGACTAAATGCACCAACCAAAAGACATAGGGTATCAGAATGGATAAAAAAAACAAGACCCATCTATTTGCTTTCTACAAGAAACTTATTTTACACCCGAGGACACCTTCAGATTGAGAGTGAGGGGATGGAGAACTATTTATCATGCCACTGGAAGTCAAAAGAAAGCTGGAGTAGCCATACTTATATCAGACAAACTAGACTTTAAATTAAAGGCTGTAACAAGAGATGAAGAAGGGTGTTATATAATAATTACAGGGTCTATCCATCAAGAAGAACTAACAATTATAAATGTCTATGCACCGAATACGGGAGCCCCCAAATATATAAAACAATTGCTCACAAACATAAGCAACCTTATTGACATGAATGTGGTAATTGCAGGGCACTTTAATACCCCACCTACAACAATGGATAGATCATCTAGACACATGGTCAATAAGGAAACAAGGGCCCTGAATGATACATTGGATCAGATGGACTTGACAGATCTATTTAGAACTCTGCATCCCAAAGCAACAGAATATACTTTATTCTCGAGTGCACATGGAACATTCTCCAAGATAGATCACATACTGGGTCACAAAACAGTATACAAGAATTGAGATCATACCATGCATACTTTTAGACCACAATGCTATGAAGCTTGAAATCAACCACAGGAAAAAGTCTGGAAAAAGTCCAAAAGCATGGAGGTTGAAGAACACCCTACTAAAGAATGAATGGGTCTACCAGGCAATTAGAGAAGAAATTTAAAAATATATGGAAACAAACGAAAATGAAAATACAACAATCCAAACGCTTTGGGATGCAACAAAGGCAGTCCTGAGAGAAAAATACATTGCAATCTAGGGCTATGTCAAGAAGCAAGAAAAATCCCAAATACAAAATCTAACAGCACACCTAAAGGAAATAGAAGCAGAACAGCAAAGGCAGCCTAAACCCAGCAGAAGAAGAGAAATAATAAAGATCAGAGCAGAAATAAACAATATAGAATCTAAAAACACTGTAGAGCAGATCAATGAAACCAAGAGTTGGTTTTTTGAAAAAATAAAATTGATAAACCTCTAGCCAGGCTTCTCACAAAGAAAAGGCAGCAGACCCAAATAGATAAAATCATGAATGAAAATGGAATTGTCACAACCAATCCCTCAGAAATACAAGCAATTATCAGGGAATACTATGAAAAATTACATGCCAACAAACTGGACAATCTGGAAGAAATGGACAAATTCCTAAACACCCACACTCTTCCAAAAATCAAACTGGAGGAAATAGAAAGCTTGAAGAGACCCATAACCAGCGAAGAAATTGAATCAGTTATCAAAAATCTCCCAACAAGTAAGAGTCCAGGACCAGATGGCTTCCCTGGGGAATTCTACCAGACATTTAAAGCAGAGATAATACCTATCCTTCTCAAGCTATTCCAAAAATTAGAAAGGGAAGGAAAACTTCCAGACTCATTCTGTGAAGCCAGTATTACTTTGATTCCTAAACGAGACAGAGACCCGGTAAAGAAAGAGAACTACAGGCCAATATCCCTGATGAATATGGATGCAAAAATTCTCAATAAGATACTAACAAATCGAATTCAACAGCTTATAAAAAGAATTATTCACCATGATCAAGTGGGATTCATTCCTGGGATGCAGGGCTGGTTCAACATTCGCAAATCAATCAACGTGATACGTCACATTAATAAAAGAAAAAATAAGAACCATATGATCCTGTCAATCGAAGCAGAAAAAGCATTTGACAAAATTCAGCATCCTTTCTTAATAAAAACCCTTGAGAAAGTCGGGATAGAAGGAACATACTTAAAGATCATAAAAGCCATTTATGAAAAGCCCACAGCTCATATCATCCTCAATGGGGAAAAACTGAGAGCTTTCTCCCTGAGATCAGGAACACGACAGGGATGTCCACTCTCACCGCTGTTGTTTAACATAGTGCTGGAAGTTCTAGCATCAGCAATCAGACAACAAAAGGAAATCGAAGGCATCAAAATTGGCAAAGAGGAAGTCAAGCTTTCACTTTTTGCGGATGACATAATATTATACCTGGAAAATCCGATAGACTCCACCAAAAGTCTGCTAGAACAGATAGATGAATTCAGCAAAGTTGCAGGATACAAAATCAATGTACAGAAATAGTTGCATTCTTATACACTAATAATGAAGCAACAGAAAGACAAATAAAGAAACTGATCCCATTCACAATTGCAATAAGAAGCATAAAATACCTCGGAGTAAATCTAACCAAGGATGTACAAGATCTGTATGCTGAAAACTATAGAAAGCTTATGAAGGAAATTGAAGAAGATATAAAGAAATGGAAAAACATTCCGTTCTCATGGATTGGAAGAATAAATATTGTCAAAATGTCAATACTACCCAAAGCTATCTACACATTCAATGCAATCCCAATCAAAATTGCACGAGCATTCTTCTCGAAACTAGAACAAGCAATCCTAAAATTCATATGGAACCACAAAAGGCCCTGAATAGCCAAAGTAATTTTGAAGAAGAAGATGAAAGCAGGAGGCATCACAATCCCAGGTTTTAGCCTCTACTACAAAGCTGTCATCATCAAGACAGCATGGTATTGGCACAAAATCAGACACATAGACCAATGGAATAGAATAGAAACCCCAGAACTAGACCCACAAACGTATGGCCAACTAATCTTTGACAAAGCAGGAAAGAACATCCAATGGAAAAAAGACAGTCTCTTTAACAATTGGTTTTGGGAGAACTGGACAGCAACATGCAGAAGATTGAAACTAGACCACTTTCACACCATTCACAAAAATAAACTCAAAATGGATAAAGGACCTGAATGTGAGAAGGAAACCATCCAAACCCTAGAGGAGAAAGCAGGAAAAGACCTCTCTGACCTCAGCCGCAGCAATTTCTTACTTGACACATCCCCAGAGTCAAGGGAATTAAAAGCAAAAATGAACTACTGGGACCTCATGAAGATAAAAAGCTTCTGCACAGCAAAGGAAACAACCAACAAAACTAAAAGGCAACCAATGGAATGGGAAAAGATATCTGCAAATGACATATCAGATAAAGGGCTAGTATCCAAAATCTATAAAGAGCTCACCAAACTCCACACCCAAAAAACAAATAATCCAGTGAAGAAATGGGCAGAAAACATGAATAGACACTTCTGTAAAGAAGACATCCGGATGGCCAACAGGCACATGAAAAGATGCTCAACATCGCTCCTCATCGGGGAAATACAAATCAAAACCACACTCAGATATCACCTCATGCCAGTCAGAGTGGCCAAAGTGGACAAATCAGGAGACTATAGATGCTGGAGAGGATGTGGAGAAACGGGAACCCTCTTGCACTGTTGGTGGGAATGCAAATTGGTGCAGCCGCTCTGGAAAACAGTGTGGAGGTTCCTCAAAAAATTAAAAATAGACCTACCCTATGACCCAGCAATAGCACTGCTAGGAATTTACTCAAGGGATACAGGAGTACTGATGCATAGGGGCACTTGTACCCCAATGTTTATAGCAGCACTCTCAACAATAGCCAAATTGTGGAAAGAACCTAAATGTCCATCAACTGATGAATGGATAAAGAAATTTGATTTATATACACAATGGAATACTACGTGGCAATGAGAAAGAATGAAATATGGCCTTTTGTAACAACGTGGATGGAACTGGAGAGTGTGATGCTAAGTGAAATAAGCCATACAGAGAAAGACAGATACCATATGTTTTCACTCTTATGTGGATCATGAGAAACTTAACAGAAACCCATTGGGGAGGGGAAGGAAAAAAGAAAAAAAGGGAGGTTAGAGTGGGAGAGAGCCAAAGCATAAGAGACTGTTAAAAACTGAGAACAAACTGAGGGTTGATGGGGGGTGGGGGGAAGGGGAGGGTGGGTGATGGGTATTGAGGAGGGCACCTTTTGGGATGAGCACTGGGTGTTGAATGGAAACCACATACCTTTTAATATACTTCATATATTGAAAAAAACTTCATATATTGAAGAAAAAAAAAAAAAAAACAACGTAATTTTGAAGAGGAAGACCAAAGCAGGAGGCATCACAATCCCAGACTTTAGCCTCTACTACAAAAGTATAATCATCAAGACAGCATGGTATTGGCACAAAATCAGACACATAGACCAATGGAATAGAATAGAAACCCCAGAACTAGACCCACAAACATATGGCCAACTAATCTTTGACAAAGCAGGAAAGAATATCCAATGGAAAAAAGACAGTCTCTTTAACAATTGGTGCTAGGAGAACTGGACAGCAACATGCAGAAGGTTGAAACTAGACCACTTTCTCACCATTCACACCAACAAACTGAGGGTTGATGGGGCGTGGGAGGTAAGGTAGGGGAGATGATGGGTATTGAAGAGGGCATCTTTTGGGATGAGCACTGGGTATTGTATGGAAACCAATTTGACAATAAATTTCATATATTTAAAAAAACCCAACAAAACAAAAAAGAAAATAGGGTTGAATCTTGGCACTATCTTTTTACTAGCTCTGCAAATTTTGGAAATTTTTTTACATTTGCTAAAACTCTGTGTAGTCATCTGTTAAATGGGATTAATTAAGAGTTCCCACTTCATTAGGTTGTTTTTAGAATCCATAGCTAATGCATCCTGTTTATGATTTAGATATATACCACCTTCCTGGTCTTAGAGTCTTTTTTTTTTCACTGAATTTCTCTGCATTCAGGTATTAGCTACAGGTATTACTGTTTGTGGTTTGTTTACATTTTGGTCCCCTTCACTCATTTCTTAACTATTTCTCCCACTTCTGGCAACCACCAATCTGTTCTTTTTATCTTTGAAGTCTGTTTTTTTAGGGTTTGTTTTGGAGTTTTAAATTACACGTTTAAGAGAGATCATACCGTGTCTTTCTCTGTGTGATTGGTTTGTCTAAGCCTGATGCTCTCAAGTTCCGTCCATGTTGTCACAAATACATACACTTAGATGTATACATAATAGTATTTTATATATATGAGAATCTTATGGGTGATATACTTCATAAAGTATAATAAAAGTTCTTTATTATACATGCTAATGTGACAATAAAATTATACTGAAAAGTTAATTATTTGTTTTAACCGCATTAAGGCATAATTGAGATAATTAAATCCATACACTTTTCTGAGCAATATTTTAGATCACTGTTCATGAACAGTTAAATAAATTGAGTCCTATTTCCATCATAATTGTTAATTAGTTAAGCAATACACATTGTATACCTTCCAGATAAAGAGCACTCTGTGAGTTCCTAATGAGTTTTGTTTGAGGCTTCAAAAACATAGATGTGGTATTTGTCTCACAGTAAGTTTACAGTACAGTTGATAGATTGAATGCGCTGATGATTCTAACTGGTGCTATCTGTCCAAAAAGTAGAGAGCCATGGTGACTAATATCTTGAATATTACAATAGAGTATATACTTCTGTCCTGTCTTGCATGTTTGACATTTCCTAGACATAAAAAAAGCCTAAAAGTATATTTGAAGATGAAAGGGATATAAAATTTGAGCATAAAGAGATTAACAAACCTGTTCATTTGCAGTATTTGGAATCTTTATGCAGAAGGCATTTTTACTTACCTATTATTGATATGACATTTATTTATGATGTACATTGGTGATCTAGTGATTCACTCATGCGTTACACACATTGGAAATGTTAACTAAACATCCTAATTAGTAGATCCATATAAATATAACCTCTTAAAATAATTTCACTTAGAGTTTGAAGAATATAAACCTCATTATTAGAGGCATATTATGATTTAAAGCTATCTTCAGATTTTCTTTTTTTTTTTTTTTTTTTTTAATTTTTTTTCAACGTTTTTTTTATTTATTTTTGGGACAGAGAGAGAGGGAGACGCAGAATCGGAAACAGGCTCCAGGCTCCGAGCCATCAGCCCAGAGCCTGACGCGGGGCTCGAACTCACGGACCGCGAGATCGTGACCTGGCTGAAGTCGGTCGCTTAACCGACTGCGCCACCCAGGCGCCCCTCAGATTTTCTTAATAAGCACAGTTTTCTGGACGTTAAGTATCCATGGTTCCATTTAATGAAAACACACACACAACATACATACACACACACACCACACAAACAACCTGGATCATTCTCGGGAATGACACATGTTTTCTTAAAGGAAAAAAAAAGCAGAATCCCCTTCCTAACAGCTATTTTAAGGCACGAATTATATTGAAACAGATAAAATGTATTTTGGTCATGTACTCTTGCACAAAAAAATGATGGTAGACACGAGATCTTGATAAGGATTGTTAGAGGTGCAAGAAGGTAACTAAGTCATAGCTAACTGTAATTTGTTGGAAGAAGGAGAAAACTGTTATGAAAATAAATAATTTTACATGGATGATTGCACAATTTTAAAATTCCAAGAGCATGGTAGTAACTGGTGGCAAGTTAATGGCCTTCATTTTTTTTAACCACTAGCTGCTTCTTTGAATGGTTGAAAAGTATGCTTTACTTGAAAACTCTTCCTGTATGAAAACCACTTGGGAAATGCATTAGATGTGAAGATTATTGCAGAGGTATTTTCAATTATATGACTGGAACACAGCATTTGCCTTTTTTCAAGGAGAACATAAAAACGACTCTACGGGGGAAAAAAAACAAAACTACTTGATGTGTGTGAGTGTATGATAGAAAAAATTCACTTTTGAGGTTGTCTGTATCCTCCTAAGCTAAAGCAACTGATGTCGGAGACTTTCCCTTTCAGACAAAGAATTTTTAAATTTCCAACAGTTTTATATTAGATTGAGAATTTCGTTGCTAATACTTTAATTCTTTGTTGCATAGATTACTTTAAGCTAGCCTTCCTATACAGTGTGTGTGTGTGTTTGTGTGTGTGTGTGTGTGTGTGTGTGTGTGTGTGTGTGTGATGCTATTGAATTGTGATATCTATTTAGGAATGAGTAAGAATGCTAACAAGGAATCAGAGTAATGTTTTATTTAAGTCTGTATTATTTAATGTGACTCATCTGTGAAAGATTCATCAGGGAACAAAAAATAGAGAGATCTTTAAAAAGTTCTAGTAAGAAGACCCACTCACCTGCAATTGGTAATTTAGAGGGAAAACATGAACAATTAAGTCTAAAATGGCTTTCAAGTCAGTCTGAATGTTCAAAATGCCTGACTAGTGTGAGTTTAAGCTGATAGGAAGAAATTATAAAAGCAATGGAAAATGGCTTCAAGAAGAGGAAACTATATCAGAAGCCAAACTTTAAAATAACAGAAGCAAAAATACGTGTCAAAGTCAAAGAATTGTCCTAAGATAAATAGCTCACTTAAAGGAATACAACATAAAAGTCAAAACCAAAATACTTCAGAATGTTAAAGGTCATTGTATGTGATCAGCTGCATTTCCCTCTGGCTCTGGGGTTTCTTGACTGTAGTAATTGCTAATAGCCTGGGCGGGTCTCCCATCCTAGACATTTACATTTTAATGCGGACTTGTGAAATTTTAAAAGCCTTCTAGACACTAAGTGTATATTCCTCTATTAAAGGACAGAATGTCAGACTATGTTAAGGTTATTTTGTGGCAGAGAGCCTTCCTTAGTAACCCATAAATGTGGCCTAACTGGAAACCAAGGGCCTGACCTAAGAGTTCCATTTAATCACGAAATTTAGGGGGGGAAATGACATTATCTAAGAAGCAAAGATGAGAAGGAAAGAATTAGGCCTTAAGATAGTAGAGAACCAAAGCAATTTGTAATTGCAGAAGAATTCAAAGCTGTCCTAATTTTTTTAAACCAGTATAAGTAATTCATCTTTTTTCCTTACCCTTCGTAGATCAATAATTACATGATTCTATTTTTTTAATGTAAAACGTTTAAACTTTTAGTTAAGTGAGAAGAACTGAACATCTTTATTCACCACCATTTCCTCCAATACCCTCCCTAAAACGACAGGTAAACAGATAAATGGTGAGTCGTGGTCATAAAATTACTTGAGCAGTGGGAATGGGGAACCAATGAAATTGGGGAGGGGGGTCTGTAAAGCAGGGAGGTTGCAAGGATTTGACTTAGCAGAACAGAGGGAGCTGGTGCCAAGTGGGAAGAGGAAGGAAGATAGACCCAAGGAGGGACAATAAGAAGCCCAGACCCCACCAAGAAGGTTCAAGAACGGAGGTACCAATTCCATTGAAAAGAGAATACTTCTGGGGCTGGTAATGGGTATATTCGTTGAAAGTATACTTAGAAAAAATAGATAAATAAAAATTCACACTCCCCATTCCTTTCCTAAGTCAGCATTTGTCCATGTCCCACCCTGTGCAAATCTGGATGTGTACTTTCGAAAGAGAATAATGCAAAAATATTCTAAACTTGAGGACATGAAGCAGAGTTTAGAGAAGATGTGCCATGATGAAAACAGGCTGTGAAATGAAATTCTACTTATTGAATGGTCACCTCCTTCTAGTCAGCTTTTTAGTGCCTTCTTTATAAACATTAGCAGACACCCCTTGAGAAATTTGTGAAATGTCCCAACTGGAAAATTATTCGTCCAAATAAAACCAAAAATAAAATAATTTTGGAGTAAAGTAGTAAAGTAATTTCAGTTCAGGAAGCCAAAGAACATTTCAAATCACCTTTGTTCAGAGATAAGAGAAGATGCTATGTACGTATGAGACAACAACAGGAATATTCAGAGAACGACAAAAACAAAGAGCTCTTGAAAAGGAAAAATAAGATGACAAAAACACAAAAAGAAATATAAGAAAGAAGCATAGCTTGGAAAAATCTCTTAGAAGCTGCAACCAAAAGGCAAAGGAAAAAAAGAGTGGGAAACTTAAGAAAATTTCTGAATCAGTATATGACACCCAATATCCAAATAATAGGAATTCCAAAAAGAGAACAGAGAAAACTAAAAATTTCATAGACTCCAAGTGTAAGAATTTCCAAACCCAAGAGATCCACAGACAGTTCGGCACAATGAATGGAAGGAAAAACGCTAGTCTCTTCATGTCTTATATAATTCAAGAATGCGGAGGAGTTCCGGAAGATGGTGGCGTAGGAGGACGCTGGGCTCACCGCGCGTCCTGCTAATCACTTAGATTCCACCTACACCTGCCTAAAGAACCCAGAAAACCGCCAGAGGATTAGCAGAACGGAGTCTCCGGAGCCAAGCGCAGACGAGAGGCCCACGGAAGAGGGTAGGAAGGGCGGCGAGGCGGTGCGCGCTCCACGGACTGGCGGGAGGGAGCCGGGGCGGAGGGGCGGCTCGCCGGCCAAGCAGAGCCCCCGAGTCGGGCTGGCAAAAGCGGAGGGGCCGGACGGACTGTGTTCTGACAGCAAGCGCGACTTAGCGTCTGGGAGGTCATAAGTTAACAGCTCTGCTCAGAAAGCGGGAAGGCTGGAGGACAAAGGGAGGGAGAGCTGCTGAGCCCCCGGACGGACGGCAGAGCTCAGCTTGGCGGGGAACAAAGGCGCTCGCCAGCGCCATCTCCCCCGCCCATCCCCCAGCCAAAATCCCAAAGAGAACCAGTTCCTGCCAGGGAACTTGCTCGCTCCGCGCAAACAGCCAACTCTGTGCTTCTGCAGAGCCAAACCTCCGGCAGTGGATCTGACTCCCTCCCGCTGCCACAGGGCCCCTCCTGAAGTGGATCACCTAAGGAGAAGCGAGCTAAGCCTGCCCCTCCCGCCCCCGTGCACCTTGCCTACCCACCCCAGCTAATACGCCAGCTCCCCAGCACCACAAGCCTGGCAGTGTGCAAGTAGCCCAGACGGGCCATGCCACCCCACAGTGAATCCCGCCCCTAGGAGAGGGGAAGAGAAGGCACTCACCAGTCTGACTGTGGCCCCAGCGGTGGGCTGGGGGCAGACATCAGGTCTGACTGCGGCCCCACCCACCAACTCCAGTTATACACCACAGCACGGGGAAGTGCCCTGCAGGTCCTCACCGCTCCAGGGACTATCCAAAATGACCAAACGGAAGAATTCCCCTCAGAAGAATCTCCAGGAAATAACAACAGCTAATGAACTGATCAAAAAGGATTTAAATAATATAACAGAAAGTGAATTTAGAATAATAGTCATAAAATTAATCGCTGGGCTCGAAAACAGTATACAGGACAGCAGAGAATCTCTTGCTACAGAGATCAAGGGACTAAGGAACAGTCACGAGGAGCTGAAAAATGCTTTAAACGAAATGCAAAACAAAATGGAAACCACCACGGCTCGGATTGAAGAGGCAGAGGAGAGAATAGGTGAACTAGAAGATAAAGTTATGGAGAAAGAGGAAGCTGAAAGAAAGAGAGATAAAAAAATCCAGGAGTATGAGGGGAAAATTAGAGAACTAAGTGATACACTAAAAAGAAATAATATACGCATAATTGGTATCCCAGAGGAGGAAGAGAGAGGGAAAGGTGCTGAAGGGGTACTTGAAGAAATTATAGCTGAGAACTTCCCTGAACTGGGGAAGGAAAAAGGCATTGAAATCCAAGAGGCACAGAGAACTCCCTTCAGACGTAACTTGAATCGATCTTCTGCACGACATATCATAGTGAAACTGGCAAAATACAAGGATAAAGAGAAAATTCTGAAAGCAGCAAGGGATAAACGTGCCCTCACATAAAGCGAGACCTATAAGACTCGTGACTGATCTCTCCTTTGAAACTTGGCAGGCCAGAAAGGCTTGGCACGATATCTTCAGTGTGCTAAACAGAAAAAATATGCAGCTGAGAATCCTTTATCCAGCAAGTCTGTCATTTAGAATAGAAGGAGAGATAAAGGTCTTCCCAAACAAACAAAAACTGAAGGAATTTGTCACCACGAAACCAGCCCTACAAGAGATCCTAAGGGGGATCCTGTGAAACAAAGTACCAGAGACATCACTACAAGCATAAAACATACAGACATCACAATGACTCTAAACCCGTATCTTTCTATAATAACACTGAATGTAAATGGATTAAATGCACCAACCAAAAGACATAGGGTATCAGAATGGATAAAAAAACAAGACCCATCTATTTGCTGTCTACAAGAGACTCATTTTAGATCTGAGGACACCTTTAGATTGAGAGTGAGGGGATGGAGAACTATTTATCATGCTACTGGAAGCCAAAAGAAAGCTGGAGTAGCCATACTTATATCAGACAAACTAGACTTTAAATTAAAGGCTGTAGGGGCGCCTGGGTGGCGCAGTCGGTTAAGCGTCCGGCTTCAGCCAGGTCACGATCTCGCGGTCCGTGAGTTCGAGCCCCGCGTCAGGCTCTGGGCCGATGGCTCGGAGCCTGGAGCCTGTTTCCGATTCTGTGTCTCCCTCTCTCTCTGCCCCTCCCCCGTTCATGCTCTGTCTCTCTCTGTCCCAAAAATAAATTAAAAATGTTGAAAAAAAAAATTTAAAAAAAAAAAAAAAAAGGCTGTAACAAGAGATGAAGAAGGGCATTATATACTAATTACAGGGTCTATCCATCAGGAAGAGCTAACAATTATAAATGTCTATGCGCCAAATACCGGAGCCCCCAGATATATAAAACAGTTACTCATAAACATAAGCAACCTTATTGATAAGAATGTGGTCATTGCAGGGGACTTTAACACCCCACTTACAGAAATGGATAGATCATCTAGACACACAGTCAATAAAGAAACAAGGGCCCTGAATGATACATTGGATCAGATGGACTTGACAGATATATTTAGAACTCTGCATCCCAAAGCAACAGAATATACTTTCTTCTCGAGTGCACATGGAACATTCTCCAAGATAGATCATATACTGGGTCACAAAACAGCCCTTCATAAGTTTACAAGAATTGAAATTATACCATGCATACTTTCAGACCACAATGCTATGAAGCTTGAAATCAACCACAGGAAAAAGTCTGGAAAACCTCCAAAAGCATGGAGGTTAAAGAACACCCTACTAACGAATGAGTGGGTCAACCAGGCAATTAGAGAAGAAATTAAAAAATATATGGAAACAAACGAAAACGAAAATACAACAATCCAAACTCTTTGGGACGCAGCGAAGGCAGTCCTGAGAGGAAAATACATTGCAATCCAGGCCTATCTCAAGAAACAAGAAAAATCCCAAATACAAAATCTAACAGCACACCTAAAGGAAATAGAAGCAGAACAGCAAAGGCAGCCTAAACCCAGCAGAAGAAGAGAAATCATAAAGATCAGAGCAGAAATAAACAATATAGAATCTAAAAAAACTGTAGAGCAGATCAACGAAACCAAGAGTTGGTTTTTTGAAAAAATAAACAAAATTGACAAACCTCTAGCCAGGCTTCTCAAAAAGAAAAGGGAGATGACCCAAATAGATAAAATCATGAATGAAAATGGAATGATTACAACCAATCCCTCAGAGATACAAACAATTATCAGGGAATACTATGAAAAATTATATGCCAACAAATTGGACAACCTTGAAGAAATGGACAAATTCCTAAACACCCACACTCTTCCAAAACTCAATCAGGAGGAAATAGAAAGCTTGAACAGACCCATAACCAGTGAAGAAATTGAATCGGTTATCAAAAATCTCCCAACAAATAAGAGTCCAGGACCAGATGGCTTCCCAGGGGAGTTCTACCAGACGTTTAAAGCAGAGATAATACCTATCCTTCTCAAGCTATTCCAAGAAATAGAAAGGGAAGGAAAACTTCCAGACTCATTCTATGAAGCCAGTATTACTTTGATTCCTAAACCAGACAGAGACCCAGTAAAAAAAGAGAACTACAGGCCAATATCCCTGATGAATATGGATGCAAAAATTCTCAATAAGATACTAGCAAATCGAATTCAACAGCATATAAAAAGAATTATTCACCATGATCAAGTGGGATTCATTCCTGGGATGCAGGGCTGGTTCAACATTCGCAAATCGATCAACGTGATACATCACATTAACAAAAAAAAAGAGAAGAACCATATGATCCTGTCAATCGATGCAGAAAAGGCCTTTGACAAAATCCAGCACCCTTTCTTAATAAAAACCCTTGAGAAAGTCGGGATAGAAGGAACATACTTAAAGATCATAAAAGCCATTTATGAAAAGCCCACAGCTAACATCATCCTCAATGGGGAAAAACTGAGAGCTTTTTCCCTGAGATCAGGAACACGACAGGGATGCCCACTCTCACCGCTGCTGTTTAATATAGTGCTGGAAGTTCTAGCATCAGCAATCAGACAACAAAAGGAAATCAAAGGCATCCAAATTGGCAAAGATGAAGTCAAGCTTTCGCTTTTTGCAGATGACATGATATTATACATGGAAAATCCGATAGACTCCACCAAAAGTCTGCTAGAACTGATACATGAATTCAGCAAAGTTGCCGGATACAAAATCAATGTACAGAAATAGTTGCATTCTTATACACTAACAATGAAGCAACAGAAAGACAAGTAAAGAAACTGATCCCATTCACAATTGCACCGAGAAGCATAAAATACCTAGGAATAAATCTAACCAAAGATGTAAAAGATCTGTATGCTGAAAACTATAGAAAGCTTATGCAGGTAATTGAAGAAGATATAAAGAAATGGAAAGACATTCCCTGCTCATGGATTGGAAGAATAAATATTGTCAAAATGTCAATACTACCCAAAGCTATGTACACATTCAATGCAATCCCAATCAAAATTGCACCAGCATTCTTCTTGAAACTAGAACAAGCAATCCTAAAATTCATATGGAACCACAAAAGGCCCCGAATAGCCAAAGTAATTTTGAAGAAGAAGACCAAAGCAGGAGGCATCACAATCCCAGACTTTAGCCTCTACTACAAAGCTGTCATCATCAAGACAGCATGGTATTGGCATAAAAACAGACACATAGACCAATGGAATCGAATAGAAACCCCAGAACTAGACCCACAAACGTATGGCCAACTGATTTTTGACAAAGCAGGAAAGAACATCCAATGGAAAAAAGACAGTCTCTTTAACAAATGGTGCTGGGAGAACTGGACAGCAACATGCAGAAGGTTGAAACTAGACCACTTTCTCACACCATTCACAAAAATAAACTCAAAATGGATAAAGGACCTGAATGTGAGACAGGAAACCATCAAAACCTTAGAGGAGAAAGCAGGAAAAGACCTCTCTGACCTCAGCCGTAGCAATCTCTTACTCGGCACATCCCCAAAGGCAAGGGAATTAAAAGCAAAAGTGAATTACTGGGACCTTATGAAGATAAAAAGCTTCTGCACAGCAAAGGAAACAACCAACAAAACTAAAAGGCAACCAACGGAATGGGAAAAGATATTTGCAAATGACACATCGGACAAAGGGCTAGTATCCAAAATCTATAAAGAGCTCATCAAACTCCACACCCGAAAAACAAATAACCCAGTGAAGAAATGGGCAGAAAACATGAATAGACACTTCTCTAAAGAAGACATCCGGATGGCCAACAGGCACATGAAAAGATGTTCAACGTCGCTCCTCATCAGGGAAATACAAATCAAAACCACACTCAGATACCACCTCACGCCAGTCAGAGTGGCCAAAATGAAGAAATCAGGAGACTATAGATGCTGGAGAGGATGTGGAGAAACGGGAACCCTCTTGCACTGTTGGTGGGAATGCAAATTGGTGCAGCCGCTCTGGAAAGCAGTGTGGAGGTTCCTCAGAAAATTAAAAATAGACCTACCCTATGACCCAGCAATAGCACTGCTAGGAATTTATCCAAGGGATACAGGAGTACTGATGCATAGGAGCACTTGTACCCCAATGTTTATAGCAGCACTCTCAACAATAGCCAAATTATGGAAAGAGCCTAAATGTCCATCAACTGATGAATGGATAAAGAAATTGTGGTTTATATACACAGTGGAATACTACGTGGCAATGAGAAAAAATGAAATATGGCCTTTTGTAGCAACGTGGAGTGTGTGCTAACTGGAGAGTGTGATGCTAAGTGAAATAAGCCATACAGAGAAAGACAGATACCATATGGTTTCACTCTTATGTGGATCCTGAGAAACGTAACAGAAACCCATGGGGGAGGGGAAGGGAAAAAAAAAAAAAAGAGGTTAGAGTGGGAGAGAGCCAAAGCATAAGAGACTGTTAAAAACTGAGAACAAACTGAGGGTTGATGGGGGGTGGGAGGGAGGGCAGGGTGGGTGATGGGTATTGAGGAGGGCACCTTTTGGGATGAGCACTGGGTGTTGTATGGAAACCAATTTGACAGTAAATTTCATATATTAATAAATTAATTAATTAATTAAAAAAAAAATAATTCAAGAATGCGGAGAATAAAGGGAAGATGCTAACAGCTTCCAGAGTGGATAATAAAGTGGCCTAATGCAAATAATTATAACAGTTGTATTAGAAGGAAGAAAATAGAGGTAAGGTAAGGGGGTGTGTATTGAACAGAATCAAGATAGATCAATCTTCACCTTTCATGGCAAAAAGTCAGTTGGTAATATTTAACATGGAAAAAAAGGGCCAAGAAAATAGCAGTATAAGTATGATATTCAGAACTTAAATATTTAGATATTTAGAATTCAGTCAAAAACTGTCAGGGGTTACCAGGGCTTTGAAGGGATTTTTGTCCTACTGTATCACTCATTATTGAATCTAACTCTGTTCATTGATTATTCACAGACTTTGGTTAATTTTAAAATACCTCTCCTTATTCTGTCCCTACTCTTTTCATTTTTGTTCACATTTTTCTGGATTTTTTGCTTACCTCCTTTGTTTTCTGGGTATTTGTCACAATTACCTTCTGTATAACTTCAGATGATCTGTTACTTTTTAACTGTTTTCAATGTTAATTTTATTTGGTCTCTTTCAATTTTAATGCCATGATCATTTCTATTATTCCTGTCTTATTCTACTTAATTTAAAAAAATAGCTATTTGTAGAAATTATTTTTTTAAGTCTATTAGATGTAATTAAGGAGATATTTCCTCGTCTTTCTACAGTGTATCCTTCTTTTTATGTGTGTGCCAGGAATATTTTCCATGGATCTAATATTACTGTTTTCTGTTTATTCATCCATGAGTTCAACTCCTTTGATCTTTGTTTTATGTTTCCATCAATCTTGGAGGACTATTTTAAAACTCATCCTTTAGTCCTGTTTGAAATAGAAAATCCTACCAAAGTCTAGGACCAGAGGGGAAAAGATAAACAATAAAGAGAGGGGCGGACAACTCTGTTTCTATTTTTAAAAAATTTTTAATGTACTTTTTAAAATTTATATCCAAGTTAGTTAGTATATGGTGCAACAATGATTTATTTCAGGAGTAGATTCCTTAATGTCCCTTACCCATTTAGCCCATCCCCCCTCCCACAACCCCTCCAGCAACACTCTGTTTGTTCCCCACATTTAAGAGTCTCTTATGTATTTGTCCCCCTCTGTTTTTATATTATTTTTGCTTCCCTTCCCTTGTGTTCATCTGTTTTGTATCTAAAAGTCTCTCCATATGAGAGAAGTCCTATGATATTTGTCTTTCTCTGACTGACTAATTTTGCTTAGCATAATACCCTCCACTTCCATGCACGTAGTTGCAAATGGCAAGATTTCATTCTTTTTGATCGCCAAGTAATACTCCATTGTATATATATACCACATCTTCTTTATCCATTCATCCATCGATGGACATTTGGACTCTTTCCATACTTTGGCTATTGTTGATAGTGTTGCTAGAAACATTGGGGTGCATGTGTCCCTTCGAAACAGCACACCTGTATCCCTTGGATAAATACTTAGTAGTGCAATTGTTGGATCATAAGGTATTTCTATTTTTAATTTTTTGAGGTAACTCCACATTGTTTTCCAGAGTGGCTGCACCAGTTTGCATTCAAAGGAGGGGGGGGGGCAACTTTTAATTATTTTTTTTCTCTATGGCCTAAGAGCTCAAAGTCCTTTTTCTCTGGATCCAAGATTAGAAGGCAGAAAAAATGTAAATAGAAGATCCATTTTCACTGGGAAAAGTTATGGTACTAAACTCAGGATTTGTAACAATCTCTATCCTTCTTCATTGTCACTTGATCTAAAATATTTTAATTATGATAAAGCAGTTGAGGATGGCAAGATCTTTACTCATAGCTGTAATTCACTCCTTTCTCAAGAAGTAAGAAAACCATATAGCTGGCAGATCAACACAAAAATTTAAACTAAGTGGATAGAGATTTTTGATCACAAGTGTATTTGAATCCATCTTTTCCCCAAACATGAATAAATGCCAATGTCTAGCCTGTCTTGCAAGTCATAAAATACAGATTCAATCTTTATCTCCTGAAATTTAAAATTAAGTGCTAAGTTTATAATAACAAATGGGGAACAAAAAAAAATCTGCAGCCAATTCGTTATACAACCACCACTGTGGAGTTTAATGCAATCTGAGTGAAAACAAATAGTGTCACAAATTCATGGCATAAATGCACATACTTAAAATTTTCTTTCAGATAATGATCAAATTAAGGTGATGTTAGCTCCATCAGTCACCATCTGTAAAGAGTTTGCAGGGATTTAAGGATCTGCTTTGTTACCTGTTACAAGAAAGGACAGCTCATTGATTTCCACTTTTTCTGAGTCTGTTCCATGGGTTCCTCACCATTGACCTGCACCAGTGAGGACAGCTTTCATTTTGCTTTCCCTCATGGACTTCATCCATCCAGCCTGGAGTTGAGCTTGAGGCTTTCATGGTAGAGCATCTTGGCATGTTTGAACTCAAACTTGTAACTTCTGAGTGCTTTATTTTCCACCAGAAATAAGAGCAGTAATAATAGCCCCATGTATTATAGGACGGGAATAGATTCCTTAAAAAAAAAAAAAAAGGAAAAAGATAGCTACTTGGAGCGCCTGGGTAGCTTAGTCGGTTAAACATCTGACTTCGGCTCAAGTCATGATCTCGTGATTCGTGGGTTCAAGCCCTGTGTCGGGCTCTGTGCTGACAGCTTGGAGCCTGGAGCATTCTTCAGATTCTGTGTCTCCCTCTCTCTCTGCCCCTCCCCTGCTCTCATTCTCTCTTTCTCAAAAATAAACATTAAATTTTTTTTTTAAAAAGCGACTTAATAAATGTGATGCATTATATAACTGTCACTAATCCATTTCTTTTAAAAATTTAGATGTAAAGGCAGCTCAAGAGAAACATTTATGTTCTGTAAAAGGAAGAGCCTCTGTTGCTACGCCGTTGGCTGGTGAGTCCACCAACCATGGTGACAACCAGGTTGTGGGCAGCCCTTGCAGTCACGGAACCAGTTTTGCCTGGAAGACAGCCTGCCAGTAGTTAATGTCTTTCTCTGCTCTGAGAGGAGGGGGAAGAGCAGAGGAGCTAGGTCTCAGCCTGATTGAGAGCCAGGGTCTGTGTACTTTCACTTAGCCACCTGGCCACCTGTTGAAGATGACCTCAAAGGCCTCACACAATGACACCTGCCATGCAAATCAGCATAGTCATCTTGTCAAAGGGAAAGCCCATCTTGAGAAATCTGTTCCAGTAGGTCCAAGAGTCATCATATCCTCCTGGGGCTTTTTAGCCCCATCGTGAGCGCTTCTGTAAAACCTAACTTAAACAAGCAACCATTCCTGAGGATGGCTGGTCCAGGCAAGCAGAAGAAGAAATTTTCTCAGGAACTTTATCAAAAGGTATCTGTCTCCTACCTTCTTCCTGAGCCCCAGCGGAATCTCTGAAGAAGAGGTTGTCAAAAAAAAAAAAGTTAAAGCTTGCCTGGATATTCCAGGTAAACTTTCTCTATTTCCCCAGCACCTTTCAGAACTTTTCACCTGACACCTCGAGACAAGAATAAGCAGGCTCTTTTGTGTAAACCACAGTGAGGAAAAAGGCAAATGTTCATGGGCTGCGCTCTTCAGAATTATTTTTATGAGAAAGTACATTATCTGCAACTGTGTTTTAGCATGTTTAAGTGTCTGATGACTGCTCGCTTGCTTTCAGGGCTGCTGGAAAGGAGTTTCTAGAGGTTCCCTTCACACAAACTTTCATAATTCTTCATGCCCCATCGTTCACAACATATTCATGGAGTCTGGTTTGTCCGTATATTTATCAAATAAGCTGTGGCGGTGGCCCCCCTTCTCCTCCTATCACCTAAGAACCCCTGCATGGGTAATTTTAGAGTTGGGGAAAGGGGTGACTGCTCTCTCATTAGTAAAAATGCAACCCATCACTCCCAAATAACTTGTACTTCTCCCACGTCTTCTCAAATCTACCAGATCTCACCTTGCGTGTAATTTGATAAAAGTTGAGGCATTGCAGTGCCTTCTTTTAGCATGATGTAAATGGCCAGGCCATGACACCTTACTTTGCATCCCATCTCTGTCAACGTATATTACCTTTGTCCTTTTAGGAAATTTATATAATCCCTATGAAACATTTTCCTCCTCCTTGAAACAATGATAATAATGCCCTACTTGGGTTTTAGAGTAAATTACATAAGAACACAGATATCAAGTGATTGATACAAGGTGGAGAATCAATACTCCCTTCTTTCCTCTCCTTCTCCCTTATAGGACTGTGTCACAACTCCATGATGTTAGAGCCCAAATAACAACTCCAGCCTTCTGCTCCCTACCTTCTCTTGAAATCATTCTGCTCATAAACAGGGTTAATTTCATATATTTGGGACAGCAAGACTAGCAAAGAGTGCTTTGGTTCTTATTTAAGAGATGATTACAAAGAAATTAGGAATGTCGAGCTGGTCTCTTCGTGTAGGCTAGAAAATAAATATGAGAGTTAGCATGAAGATTGAGAAATGCCAGTTTTTATAAGAGGGTGGAAGGGAGGAAGGGGGAGGCAGCATGAAACCACATCTGGCCTATTCATGTTCAGATAATGGATTAATTGGAGGTCCTCAATAAGGAAGATTTCATCCGTTATATAATTCCTTTTATATTTAGCAATGCTTTGTAGAGCTTGAAATATTTTCAGGAATTGAACAGTTGTAATAAAATTTGTGCTGTTGATACTGAGTCACTAAAGTACTGAGAATAGTTCTGCAAAACAGAGAAAATTTCTAGAAAGAGTTGGAGGCAGAAACATTCCTGCTTTATACTTTAAAAATGACTCTAAGTAGATAAGCTATCAATATTTTTTCCCCTGGGGGAGGGAATGGTATAGGGACACTTAGTAGTTCTAGCTCTAAGCAGGATCTAGGAAGGCCCCAGACTAATAAGGTCAATATGTATGTAGGGTCAGGAATCTGGTTATAAGGCTTTGTTTGAATGTGGACTCTGTCACTCATTAGCTGTTTGATATTTGGATACTTTACCTAAGCCTACTTTACCTAAGCCCATCCAGCTCCTCATTTTCTTATTGGTATAAAGTGAGATTTTAATAGTGTGCAGTTTATAAGACTCTGTGAACAATCCTCTCTTCAGAAAGTACTGGGTGCCAAGGATGTGTCTGGCCCTGTGCTCAAAGTACTAAGCAAAGATGAAGAACACAAGGTAGACATTTACAGACCATAAGAACTATGAAGGAAGGGTGCCTGGGTGGCTCAGTTGGTTGAGCATCTGACGCTTGATTTCAGCTCAGGTCATGATCCCAAGGTCATGGGATCAAGCCCTGTGTTGGACTCTGCACTGAGCATGGAGCCTGCTTAAGATTCTTTCTCTCTTTCCCTCTGCTGCTCTCCGCTTCTTGCATGCTGTCTCTTTCTAAAAGAAAAGAAAAGAAAAGAAAGGAAAGGAAAGGAAAGGAGAAAAGAAGAAAAGAAAAGAAAAGAACCATGAAGGAAAATGAAGGAGAGGAAAACTTTCCCCTTCTTCCCTTCTATGCTCTTTGACTGGCCTAATAACTAACTTGACATAAAACATTAGGAGAAAAACAAATTTAGTTTTCTACATACGGGAGCTCATAGAAATGTGAGACTCAAAGAAGGTAACTTTTATACCTTTTAGACAAAGAAACAATACGTTGCTGAAGAATGGACAGAACAAAGAGGTTGGGCTTGGGGTGGTAGTAAATTAGTAAAGAAGAAACAAGGTTTATTTATACATACTTCTCAGCCTTGAATTCCCCATCTCTGGCAATAAGGGTGTGTATCTCTTTTCCTTCTGGTACAGGAAGGGTCCCTTTCACCTGAGAGATTTATTTCCTCCTTTCAGGGGGACAAAGAAGGGTCAGACTCCTTGCACTGGCTGTTTGTTAAGTAACTTCAATTCAAAATAATCACTATGCCAAAATGACATGTTTTGGGGTGACATATTCTCTACTCCTTCAAAACAAATGAGAGGACGTCAGAGAGAGTAAGGGTCCTGGAAGGGGGTTGGGCCGCTTTAGATAGGGGTCTTGGAAGACTCATTACAACCTGAATACGTAAAGACTCAGCCCTGCAAACAGCAACCAAACAAAGGTGAAACCTTTCTAGAAGATGAAACAGCAAGTGCAAAGATGCTGAGAAAGGATCCAATGTGCTACAAAATGAGCCAGAGGACTGAGGGGTACGAGTTGACATTAGGGAGGGAAGCAAGGCCTTTTAAACCATCTTAAGAAGTTAGGGTTTATGGCCCTTTGTAGCAACGTGGATGGAACTGGAGAGTGTGGTGCTGAGCGAAATAAGCCATACAGAGAAAGACAGATACCGTATGTTTTCACTCTTAGGTGGATCCTGAGAAACTTAACAGAAACCCATGGGGGAGGGGAAAGAAACAAACAAAAAAAGAGGTTAGAGTGGGAGAGAGCCAAAGCATAAGAGACTCTTAAAAACTGAGAACAAACTGAGGGTTGATGGGGGGTGGGAGGGAGGGGAGGGTGGGTGATGGGTATTGAGGAGGGCACCTGTTGGGATGAGCACTGGGTGTTGTATGGAAACCAATTTGACAGTAAATTTCATATATTAAAAAATGAGTAAATAAGTATAAAAGCAAAAAATAAAATAAAATAAAAGGTGTAGTAACAATAAAAGATAACAAGAAATGTCTCGGGGGAAAAAAAAAGTTAGGGTTTCATTTGAAGTGCAGAGTGCGTTAACAAAGAGTTTTAAATAGAGGGTGGCCTGATCTGGGTTATAGTTTTAAAAAAAATCACTGTGGCTATTATAGAGAAAAGGAATATTAGTGGCTGATACATAGTAAGTGTTCAGTTAATGTTAGTAATTAATGTTATTATTACTTATTTCATAATACTTCTGCTAATCGTTATTGTTGACGTTACTCTAGATGTGCACTCAGAGTATTAATGACAGTGTCATGTGTATGGTGACCATTTACAGAAATTAAAATGACATGATCTGTACCATTAAGTAGGATAAATTCTTTTGCAGCAATTGTTGTTTTCTATGTAGTCTTGAGCAAATTAACCTCTCTGAAATTTAGTGACTTGATTTGTAAAATGGTAATAATGGTAAGGCTTTTATAGGATTCAAACCAGAAAGCATATATAAAATGCCCAGCAGAAGGGCCAATAGTAGGCAAATAACAAATGCTACCCATTATTATCATTTTAAGTGTATACACAAAGGGAAAAACAAAATTGGATACATTCGTCAGCCTTAGATTCTTAAACATGTATGCAATATAGAGAGAAATAAATGCATAGCAATTAGTGTGAACATCTATTGTCATATATTCCTGTCTTGCCCTTCTTTTTATTCCTGCTATGGAAAATCTCTGCAGTTCATGGAGAGTCCCTACCAAGGATGGGGTAGATCTTGTTGACCATTAACACCAGAGATGAGCATGTGATCCAGAGTTGGATAAACTACAATTACCCTCCCCCAGCCACAGTGATTGGTTCAGAGATGAGCATGTGACCCAGGACCCAGGTTTCGCCAGTCAGGGACTTTCCTGCTCCAGCAATAAGAAAATTCACTTTTCTTATTCAATTCACTTTTTGTTAGAGTGAATAAGGTAGATACGTTAAGTCTGGAGCTACTAACAATCTGTTTTGCTTATTGAGAATTGGAGAGAATTCTGATGACAGGGTTTAAGGCTCTAAGTCAAGCAGTAGCTAAAGTTAGACTTTCCACTGGACACCTCCACTTACGAGTCATTAAGTCCCCTTTTGACTTAAACCAGTGTTCTGTATCAAAGATTCCTGTCGAATAAACCAATGCAATTTAAAATCAGTTCTCAGGGTGCCTGGGTGGCTCAGTTGGTTGCGCGGCTAACTCTTGATTTTGGCTCAGGTCATGATCCCAGGGTCATGAGATGGAGCCCCACATCTGTCTCTGCACTCAGGATTGAGCCTACTTAAGATTCTCTCTCTTTCTCTCTGTCCCTCCCCGACTCTCTCTCAAAAAAAAAAAAAAAAAAAATAGGGGCTCCTAGGTGTCTGAGCCAATTAAGCGTCTGACCTTTAATCTCAGCTCAGGTCATGATTTCTGCTCAGGTTATGATCTCACAGTTCATTATATAGAGCCCCATGTAGGGCTCTGTGCTCACAACACAGAGCTGGGGAATCCCTGCTGGGGGTTCTCTCTAGCTCTCTCTGCCCCTGCCTCACTCACGTACACTCTCACTGTCTCTCTCTTAAAATAAATGAAGGAAGGAAGGAAGGAAGGAAGGAAGGAAGGAAGGAAGGAAGGAAGGAAGGAAGGAAGGAAGGAAGGATATGCCTTCATTTTGGACACAAAATTGTTCTTCTCCAAAGCAAATCCTTTACTCAGTTTGGAAAAATGGCCTTATAAAGATAATCTGCTAAGACAAGAAGTACCATGGTTAAGATTCTTTGATCTCATGGAAAGGAAAATGGAAATGTCCTTCCCTTCCAAGAGCCCTCTGCTCTTCCCATTCTGCATCTGTCCTCTCACCTGACCGCGGACCTCCTCCATGTGCCACATCACTTTCATTTTCAGAGCTCTCTAGGTCCTCTCTGTCACCCAACCTATCTGCTGTTGATGCTGTTCCAGCTGTTACTGCTGAAAGCTGAGTAGGAAACTTTTAGATTCACTAACAGATATATTTAAGAGGGTTATATGAATGAAAACCAACAGGAAAAAAAACCCCACAAAAACCAAACAAACAAAACACACACACACATAAAAAAAAATCCTGTGGATGAGTCCTAGGATGATTTCTTCTTTCTTATTTCCAAAGCATTAGCAGAGTTGAGAGTTTGGAAATAATTTTGGCTCTCTCTAATTTTTTAATAAATATTTTAGGAAGTCACATAGCTTCAAGGACCATATAATTTTAATGGGAAAAGATCATACCCATCATACAGAGATCATAAATCTCTGTAGCTTTAAAGTTGGTTGAGTTTACTAATGTGCCAAGATATTTATCCATTTTTTACATGTTTCTATGAATGGCTTAATTAAGATACAGCTCCTCCTTAATGCCCAGTAGCCCACCCCCATATCATGGGTACCACTCTAGGTGTGTATGTGAGAAAAGCCTGCTGTAACAAGAGTCAGCAAAGCATAATGGAGAAAGCATAAATTTCAAATGTTCTACATTTAGGGCCCTTGCCCACTCATCCTGGGTCTGTGATGTTGGGCCAAGCACTTCACTTCTGTGATCTTTACTTTCTGATTAGGAAAATAATACCTACACTTTAAGTATTTTATGTTTAGAAATACTATGATTTCTAGTAGGGTCTTACATATTATAAGTGATGAGTAAATACAATAAATATTATATTCCTACTTTTTTTTCTGCTCAGTCCTGGTTTTCTTGAATACACACTGAATGCTCATCAACTCATAACTGGATAAGCAAAATATGGTCTGTCTATCCAACTGAATATTATTCAGCATAAAAAGGAATGAAATACTGACACCTGCTACAACATGGATGAACTTTGAAAATATGGTAGGCGAAAGAAGCAAGAGACAAAAGGCCACATATTGTATGACTCCGTTTAAATGTTCAGAATAGGCAAATGTATAGAGACAAAAAGTAGATTAGTGGTTGCCAGGGGCTGTGAAGAAGAAGAAATATGAACTGCCCACTGAATCCTTTATAGAGTGATGAATGTTTTCTGGAATTATAAAGTACAATTAGGGAGTTGCACAACAATGAAAATATACTAAAAGTCTTAAATTACATACTTTGAAGGAGTAAATTTTATAGTATGTGAATTATATTTAATTTTTTTAAAAAGGTAGCATGTTCAAGAAAAGCAGTATAGCTACAATGCTTGTATAGCCAAAATCACATGGAATATTTTACCTAAAAACATTTATCACATTCTAATTATATTTAAATATGATGAAATAAAATTAGCTGCTTCTAATGAAAATTTCTCTCAATAACAGAAAATAAAATTGAAAAACAGTCATAAACCCCATCATTGGTGAAACTAGAAAAGACAGAAACCTTAAAAGAAAACAACTATTACTTACTTATAAAAAGTTTACCCAAAGTGGTATCAAGCAGGGTTGCGGTGGAAGGCATTGTAGAAAATACATCAAGGCTACAGATCTCAGAACTGGAAAACCATGTGTCTTAAAGTGAGAGGCACAGCTGGAGGTATAACCAAAACTCTGTGACTTTGACAGCAAAATAGCATACAGATCATGGTTGTGAGGGCCACTCTGGACTGTTTTAGGACTGAGAAGACATTGCTAAGTATGGACTGACACAGTCTGTATTTGCAAGAAGCCAAATCCCCATAGCTAGAAGAGGAGGGGTTCTGGTGGAAAAGAGGCTTTACATTGTCAATAACATAGCATCTCTATTTCTCCAATGGTTGGGAAGAAGTAAAAGGTAAATAAACCCACAGGCAAAACCCAAGCTATTAAGGAAAATTTCTGCTTTCCTAGAAAAGAGCTCCATCCATCCTCCTCCAATATATACTGCCTATAAATAGCTATTTCAGGAAAAACTGGCCTCCTTCAAAAGTTAATAATCAAAAGGGATACATGGCAATGTGATAGAGAAATGGATGTAAACAAACAATAACTGAAAAACATGTGACAACAAATTGAGTCTAGCAAAACTTATGGCAAACATTTTAATTTGATGCAAGCACTTAAATGAAGCAAGAGCACAAAGCAGAGATACAGGTTCTCAAGACTAGAGCTCAGGAAAGTAGTGTATATATGAATGAGTGAATGAATGAATGAATGAATGAATGAATGAATACATCAGAAATAAAAATTAGACTTGATATTGCTAACAGTACAGTATGGGTCATCAAAAGTAAGCAAAATAAAATGGGATAAAGTAAAGATTTTTAAGAGATTAGATAGTAAATGCAGTTACAGAAGACAGGTCCAGAAAATTCACCAAATTCAGAGTCCCAAAAATTGGTTAGGAGAAGGTGGGGTTTGGTTTGTAGCCTAATCAGTTAGGAGTGACTGTGCCACCCATATAAGGGGAGATCTCTTAGAGAGTTGGAAGTACAGGTCTGTTACTCAGGAGAGAGGTGAATGTAACTTCATGGTTACACTGTTTTCACATCCAAAGAGTGGTCTGAATAACCTATTGTGTGACAGTAACTTGCATGTCATATTGGTTAGTGATATTTCCACCTGTTATAGCCTCCAATACTTACAGGTAAAGAGCCTATGTTATTTTTCTCCAAATATTCATGTAATATTTTATTACACATAATAATAATGACAACAAAGGGCAGATGGATAACACTCTCAGAATGGGCACAAACTTTGTCTGTGTGAAGCACAAAATGCCTGCTGAGAACATTTTCATGACAAGTGCAGCTTTTCCACGCTGACATCTTCCCTTCACGGGCACAGGAGAGGGCATAATAGAAACCACATGGCCAAAGGACCAGCAGCAGGACAGAGAAAGCAAACAAGAAAGGCTTGTGCTAATAGCCCTACATATGTGACCTTTACTCCATCATGTCGACATGCATTTAATATAGGCCTCTGAAAATTGCTACAAGTTTGATGTAGAATTTTACAAGTCATATTTTTTAAGTGTTATTCATTTTGAGAGAGAGAGAGAGAGCATGCATTCACACAAGCAGGGGAGAGGTAGAGAGAGAGGAGAGGGAGAGAGAGAGAGAGAGAATCCCAAACAGGCTCTGCACTGTCAGTAGCCCAGAGCCCAATTTGGGTCTTGAACTCACCAACTGTGACATCATGACCTGAGCTGAAATCAAGAGTCAGATGCTTAACCAACTGAGACACCCAGGTGCCCCTAGAAGTCATATATTTTAAACTAAATGTTTCCTCTTTTTTTAGTCCATTTTTTTATGATTGTATAAGAAAGCCAAGCTGTATGAATTAGGTTAGACTTCATAACCATACATTTTTTTTTTCATAACCATACATTTTAGACAAGGAAATTAGGACAATGGAAGGAACTTTTCCCTTCATCTTTCTAAGGTGCATGGATTAAGACTAAAAAGCAGCCATTCAGGTTTGGGTGCTGTCAGTTTATTTTAGTATATAATTTGTGCCTTGAGGTATGGTGAAACATTTTATGGTTTCAGGAAGAACTAGGGCAAGTAAAGGTAGAAAAGTAGAAATGTATCTTTACTTATTTATTTGCATGCTCCTGTTGAGAGTCATACAGGATTGAGTTCTAGAACCTTTGGTCTAAAGTCTTGCTATCTGATTTTGGATCCTGGCTCTCCATTTTACTATATATGTGACTGTGCAAGACAATTAACATCTTGTACCTCACTTTTCCCTTCTGTTAAAATGAGAAGTTTCATGGACCTATCTGGGTGACAATTCTTGTGATTCACTCATAGCAGTGCTCATCATATGGCATGTACTCAATTTTTAAAAAATGTTTCCAAGTTTTTCAAAATTTTTTATTGTTTATTTATTTTTGAGAGAGAGATCGAGAGAGACAGAGCATGAGCAGGGGAGGGGCAGAGAGAGAGGAAGACAGAGGATCCGGAGCAGGCTTGCAGAGCCTGAAGTGGGGCTCAAACCCATGAACCATGAGATCCTGACCTGAGCCAAAGTTGATGCTTAACCTACTGAGCCACCCAGGCACCCCCTTCCCAAGTTCTTTTTTTAACAGACTCTTTTTATTTGAGAAAGAGAAAACAGGGGAGGGGCAGAGAAAGAGGGACAGAGAGAGTCCAAAGCAAGCTCCATGCCATCAGCACAGAGCCAGATGCAGTGCTCAAACCCGTGAACCCTGAGATCATGACCTGAGCCAAAATCAAGTGTCAGAAGCTTAACTGAGTGAGCCACCCAGGTTTTTATTTTAATTCCAGTTAGTTGACATATACTCTCAATTAATTTTGTATTTTGTAACATGCATACATTATCATACATCACATATGTAAACCTCTCAACAATACAAAGAAATAAGTAGATATTACTGTCCCTCTTATGGGTCGAATTGTGTCCCCTTAAAAAAATAAAAAGATATGTTGAAATCTCTCAGAACCTGACCTTATTTGGATACAGGATCATTATAGACACAGTTAGTTAAAATGAGGTCATAGGGTGCCCTTAATTCAATAAGACTAGGGTCCTATTAAGACTACAATCATGGCAAGACACACAAAAAAGAGAATGTCATGTGACAACAAGGGCAGAAATTGAAGGTACGCAGCTACAAGCCAAGGAACACCAAACCATCAGAAGGTAGCAACCATCAGAAGGTAGGAAAATGTAAGGAAAGATTCCCCTCCTGGCTTCAGGGGTAGCACAGTCTTGTAGACACTGTGATTCTGGACTTCTAGCCCCCAGAACTATGGAACACTACGTTTCTGGTGTTTTAAGCCACAAGCTTGTGGCACTTTATTATCACAGCCACAGACAACTAACATCATCCCCATCTTGCAAATAAGGAAGTCCAGGCAGAGGCTCATCCAGCGTCACGCACTTAGTAGGTAAAGGGACCTATGTGTTTTGTCTCTTTCCATCATCCCTTCGTATCCCTTCCACCCCAGCCACACTCTGCAGCTAACCCTCCCTCATACTCGCTATCCGTGCCCATGCTGCATGTCTGAGGGAAGAAATAGTATTTGTTGACTGGTTCTTCCATGCCAGGCATCACACAGGCAATGTCCGTATGCAGTGTTCTCGCAACTTAAAATAAGTTTTCCTCCTTTTTCCCTTCGTGAAAATCCCCATCCTTCAGCCTCCACTTCCAACACCCCAAATCCATGTTTGTCACCTGGCTAGTCAGAATGACTCCTTTTTCCCCTGTTTATTTCCACATCCTGTCTTCTGTTATCCCACTTAGCTGTCGTTTCATTCTGTTGTGTCTGTAGGTTACTAGTAGTTCATAACGGTCTGTCAGCCTCACTGAATGTTAAGTATCTTAGAGTCGGGATCACAAACATAATAGTCCTTTAAGGAACAACAGACTAATGCACTGGAAATTTTATTGGGACCTCACACTTCTGAAATGTAACTTTTGCCATATATGCTCATGCTGTATGAAATCTCTGTCCTGTTCTCTAATCCACAAATCGACTAGCAGTCTATTAGGGATGGAGGGAAGACTGTCCAAGATACCATACAAGGCCTGGCCTTCCACTGGTTTCTGTTGTTGTTGTTGTTGTTGTTGTGTGTTAATTGACTCTCCATTTAACCCTCTTCTTCGGTCTTGTGCCTTCTGTTAATTTTGAAATCTCACTGAATTTTTAGAAGGTCCTAAACTGAAACCTCACTTCATCCCAGTACTCAATAAAATGGTAAGATGGAAACTTGGATTCAAAAGTTACATTACAGAAAATGTTTCCAGAAAATAACCTAGAAAAATGAAGGAAGAAGTCACTGGATTAAAATTGGGTTTTTGTGTGTGTGTTTATTTATTTTTTATTTATTTTTTTTTTTTAATGTATGTTTATTTTTGAGAGAGAGAGAGAGTGAAGAGAGGGCATGAGTGGAGGAGGGGCAGAGAGAGAGGGAGACACAGAATCCGAAGCAGGCTCCAGGCTCTGAGCTGGACGTGGGGCTTGAACCCATGCCCTGTGAGATCATGACCTGAGCCCAAGTTGGACGCTTCACCGACTGAAGCAGCACCCCTAGATTAAAATCACCAGGTGCCCCTGGATTAAAATTGTCTTGAAACAACTTAATGTCAGCAGTATCACTCCTGAAGAAATACGGGGTGGATCTTACTAATGTGAATTCTGAAATTTTTACTTCTTCTCTATAATTTCTTCATAAAATTCATGTTAAAAAATCTACACACACAAACACCCCGCACTAGGGCAACAGCAGGCACGAACATAACTTAGCACATTGAGCTGAGCCCGGCTGCTTGGACTGCCACGCTGAGGTAGCCTCATAACGCCACAGAACATGGCAAGCTGTAGATCAGCTGCGACATCTCTGTTTGCCACCAGGTTCCAGAGCTGGGAAAATGCTGTGCAGTGGAACAATTTGCATTAAACAGGGCTGGTAATACCTAGGTCTTAAGTAGAACTGAAATGCTTAGCTTCAAGCCCAGCCATCCGTTTGTAGACCAAATGTGACTTTAACTCCTGTAGCATCTTTCATTCTTCAAGGTAATAAGGCACTCGACAAGTAATATAAATATAGTTTCATGACTGGTAATGCAGTGATAACTGAGATCAAGTGTAGATGCTGCCCAGAAGAGCTGGCCAGGAGTGCTGTCTCAGGCCTCCCCCAAAGGAAGGCAGGGTGGGTCTTTGTGAAACAAGCTGAAGTTCATTCTTTTCTTTGTTTTCTTTTGGTTTGATTTGAGAGGATTATTTCTCAGTGTGAGAATGTTAGATCATTACAGTAAGTGTTTATGTTTATGTAAGTCACTGCCTGATTTTAAATTCTTTTTAACCACTTTTGTAGGTGCATGGCATTTAGCTTAGTGTCGGCAAATAATAGGATGCTCGGGAAATGCACTGAGTTGTTTCTACTGTGATTTTTTTAGTTTATCATATTTGCTCACACTCTTATTCTTTGTCCTAGTAAGCTTACTTACATTTTGTTGTGTTTTGGTAATTGAGTAATTAGTTAA
Source organism: Neofelis nebulosa (assembly GCF_028018385.1). Taxonomy (NCBI): domain Eukaryota; kingdom Metazoa; phylum Chordata; class Mammalia; order Carnivora; family Felidae; genus Neofelis; species Neofelis nebulosa. The sequence continues at coordinate 3,687,046 of NC_080791.1, forward strand.
CATTGATGAACTGGAATTTAAAATATCTTAATATAATAATAGGATAATGGCACGGAAAAGAGTGAAACCACCTGAAAAAAAGGTGGAGTTGTTAGGTAGCAAGAGTATGTAACCAAAATGGATTTGTTATGGGAACGTATGATATTTGGGAATTACTTGCAAGGTCTGCATACAGTATAAATGTTGAATAAATATATTTTTGCTGGTCATTCCCTTTCTGCCAACTTTGACATCAGTGATGCTCCTGAACATTTCCAGTTCCATAGTGTTCTTAGTACTCCATTGTTCCCAGTATTTACAGGTGCTACAGTATTTTCTGCCCTTGCACGATGACAGTGGTGCTAGGCCATCCATTAACTCTCAGTTCAATCCCGTTTCATGTTTGCCCATTACTCTTGTGCAGGATTTCTGTCAGCATCATCTCAAAGGCATTGTCATAAAGCGGAATTCGTATCACTGTTTAGAGAACGTCATTTGGGATCACAGTGCCTGTTGGCAGATTCATGATGTCCAGGTTTAACCAGAGCTAGTTTTGACTTCCTATAGCACGGATCTCAAATTGCAGAAGTAACTAGTTACCACGGAGGGGCATTTCTTTTCTTCTTCTCTCATTATAATCATCCAGTTTCTTTGCAAGAACAGGCAAGAATTCTGTGGTTAGGTTCTTTTGTGGATAAAATAAGGTACTAAGCTAAAAAGAGGAGAGATCAAAAAAGTGGGGGAGAGAGGACAAAACAAATTTTTTAATTTTTCTTTAATGTTTATTTAACTTTGAGAGAGAGAGAGAGAGAGAGAGAGAGAGAGAGAGAGCGCATAAGCAGGGAAGGAGCAGAGAGAGAGGGAGACATAGAATCTGCAGCAGGCTCCAGGCTCTGAGCTGCTGTCAACACAGAGCCCAACACGGGTCTTGAACTCACAAACTGCAAGATCATGATCTGAGCCTAAGTCGAACACTTAACCGACTAAGCCTACCCAGGCGCCCGTAAAGCAAACACATTTTAACAATATGGAGAAGAAGCTTGAGGGACGGTTGGGAATTTGAGAAACAGGATCGAGTGGAACCAACTAGTGGAAGGAGACGCGTAATTCTCCTGTTTTATTGTAGTTACTGCTCTCTGGCTTGAAACACAATCACTGAATCTAAAATTAAATGTTACTCTCCAAGTCCCGACGTATTGTGCCAAGTATAATAGTACCTGTGGATATGGCATGTGGAGTTTGCAAGCTCCAGATAACTGTTAAGCCCTATGTGGTTTAGATCTGAAGGATGTTTCTGACATAGGGTTTTTTAAATTATTTTAATTAATACATGAGTTATGGGCTGAATTGTCACCCCAGAATTCATATGTTGAAGCCCTAACCCGTTAAAATCTCAGAATGTAACCATATTGGGAGATAGGACATTTTACAATGTGATTAAGTTAAAATGCGGCTCTTAGGGTGAGCCCTAACGCAATCTGACAGGTGTCCTTATAAGAAGAGGAGATGTGGACACAAGAGAGACAATAGGATGCACAGAGGGAAGATCATGTGATGACACAGAGAGAACAGCCATCTGCTAACCAAGGAAGGAGACCAGAAGGAACCAAACCTATAGATATCTCGATTATAAACTTCCAGCCTCCATAACTGAGAGAAGTAAATTTGTGTTGTTTAAACCATCTAGCCTGTGGTGTTTTGTTACAGCAATCCTAGGAAACTAAGATACCATGCATATGGTTTTAAAATTCAAGGGGCGTCTGGGTGGCTCATTCGGTTAGGCATCCAAGTCTTGATTTCGGCTCAGGTCATGATCTCACAATTGTGAGATCAAGTCCCACGTAGGGCTCCATACTGAGCGAGGAGCCTGCTTGTGATTCTCTCTCCCTTTCTCTCTGTACCTCCCCCACTAATTTTCTCTCTGTCTCTCTCTCTAACAAAAAAAAAAAAAAAAAAAAAAAAAAACAAGTCAATTTAGTTAGACTTGAAAACTTCCTCCACAGTGTCGTCTTGCTCTGCCCCCTGCTTATCCACCTTCCCATATCCCAAAGGTAATCACTTTCAGCTCTTCCCATTGTTGCTTCTGGCATGTATCTCTTTATATTTAAATAGCATTTCATATTATTTCTTACATTTTAAGTAGACAATTTCTAATGACTTCCTACTAAGGAAGCTTATTCCAGTATCGCAAAACACATCTACATGCACATTTCCCTTTCCTTGTCTCCACAAGATACACCCGTCACAGTATCTGGTGTGTTCATTTCTGTGCTTGTTGGAGTATTATTCATAGTTGAGCCATGTTGAGCACCATGGCTATAAGTGTACAATATTTTGTTTTCCCTGGACTTAATAGTTGCCTCACAGATTGTGTACAGATACCAAGTTAGTTATCTCCCCAGGAACATCTTCTAATCAACCAAGGATAGCCTCATTTTGGAAAACTCTCCACAGTCATCTGAAGGCTCCATAATCTACTACCAGTGTTTCCTTAAACACTTGGATCCCTTTATTTTCATTCCCTATCTGTGATGGTGGATGATGCCATGGTCACTATGATGATGCATCCAGGGAGCAGTGATGGCAATTTGAGGGGTGCAGACTTCATCATCCCTTGATTCCAGTCTTCTCAGAGAATGTGCACTTATCCGTTGTTAGTCCCTGAGGCTGGTGAGTGACTCACATAGTTCAAGCAACAGCCACATTTTTCCCCCACAGTTTGTGGTCTCAAAGAGAGGTATGGCTCATCTAGCAAATTAACAATTTTCCAAGTGTCAGACCAAAAAGCTAGGCCATTGGCAACCACCCATGAGTCAGTAAAAATAAAGTTCATGAAGGGGAACATGCCAGAGATATGAGAATGAACTTACATTCTGTCCACTGAGCAAGACAACCACATCCATTTTTAATTCTGCATGGTTGGCAATGAGTCTGTATAGCTGCAGCATTCCAGCAGACATGATTGGGTTTTGGCCTAGCTGAACCACCAGTGGATGTGACTCAGGCGTTTAGGAGAAATGCAGTGAATTGGAAATTAAAAACAAAACATGGTGGGGCGCCTGGGTGGCTCAGTCGGTTAAGCGTCCGACTTCGGCTCAGGTCACGATCTCACGGTATGTGAGTTCGAGCCCCGCGTCGGGCTCTGTGCTGACTGCTCAGAGCCTGGAGCCTGGTTCAGATTATGTGTCTCCCTCTCTCTCTGACCCTCCCCGTTCATGCTCTGTCTCTCTCTGTCTCAAAAATAAATAAATGTTAAAAAAAACATTTAAAAAAAAATTTTTAAAAATAAAAACAAAACATGGAGACAAATGAAAATGAAAACAACTGTACAAAATCTTTGGGGCACAGTAAAAACTATTCTAAGAGGGAAGATTATAGCAATACAGGCCTACCTCAAAAAATAAGAAAAATCTCAAACACACAACCTAACCTTACACCTAAAAGAGCTAGAAAAAGAACAAACAAAACCACAAGCCAGTAGAAGGAAGGGCATAATAAAGATTAGAGCAGAAATAAATGAAATAGAAACACAATAGAACAGAGAAGTGAAACCAGGAGCTGGTTCTTTGAAAAGATCAACAAAATTGATAACCCTTTAATCAGACTAATCAAGAAAAAAATAGAGAGGACTCAAAATCAGAAATGAAAGAGGAGAAATAACAACCAACACCACAGAAACACAATGGATTCTAAGAGAATATTATGAAAAATTATATGCCAACAAATCAGACAATCTAGAAGAAATAAATTCCTATAAACATATACCCTTCCAAAACTGAATCAAGAAAAAATAGAAAATTTGACCAGATCAGTTACTAATACTGAAATTGAATCAGTAATGAAAAAGCTCCCAACAAACAAAAGTCCAGGGCCAGATGGCCTCTCTGGTGAATTAAGAGAAACATTTAAAGAAAAGTTAATACCTATTCTTCTCAAACTGTTCAAAAAAAAAGGAAAAGAAAAGGAAGCTTCAAATGCATTCTACAAAGCCAGCATTACCCTGATACTGCCTGATTGACCATGCAATTTAATCAATATCTTGGTTACTCATTTCTGTGGATTTTCTTCAAGTCCTGTCAGTCAGCCTGAGACCCTTGTCTTTCTTCTTTTAGAAAGCTGTATCTCTCAACGTCCCATCCTCTTTGCCAAAACCATAAGCAATTGTAATGGGTCTGAGATTTTAGCCTCTCAGCTAAGTAGTCATCCTGCCACAGTTTCGTGGCTGCTGGAAGAAGACAAAAGTCTCCTGGGTCAAAGGTGAAGGACGGTTTGTTATTCACAACAATCATAGTAGCTAGAGTGTCATCTTTGTGTCACTTGCCTAAGTCCTGCTTTCTAGAAGCTGAGACAAGGAGGGTTAGGTGAAACCTGCGTACACAGTAGTTTGCATCTAAGGGGAGGGAACCATGAGTTTAAGGATCCTGAGTCTTTTATCATGAGTAGTAAGCATGCCTGCTCTGTGCTCTGGAGGGAGACGCTATTTTTATCTTCCAACACTATAAACAAACCCAGTTTTTGCCCCAGAGGGAGATGCCTATCTCTGTTTTTCAAGGCTGTTTGCTGTATCCATATCCATGAAAAGATAGTCTGGGACAAAGGCAGTCAGTTTCACAAGACCTGTGTAAGTGTGAGAGACCATGAATTGTCTCCCAACAATCTGTGCAAGATACACATTTGTTCTTAAATTAATTGTTCTGAGTAAATTGTTTCAAAATTCATGCCTTTCATTTCTAGGACATGTCTTTATTGTTTCTTAGGTCATGTCCTCTTCTCGGGTTCTCTGTTTCCCTTTCTAAAACCCCTGTTATTCATGATGATTTTCAGGGCTTACCTTCTCATTCTTTTATGTTTCCTCTGGTTTTCTCCTTTTCTGTCTGTTCTACTTTATGAGAGATTTTTCTCAACTTTCTTTTCCACCTCTGTTAGTAAAATTTTAATGTCTGCCATCATTTTAAAGTTTTCTAAATATAAGATTCTTCTTTTAAGTTCCTGAATGGTTCTTTTCAAAATCTTACTTATTTTTGTTTCGTGGGTACAGTTTCTTTCCTAGTTCTCTGAGTATACCAATTTTAAGGGCTTTTTGTCTTCTGAGTTGTCTTCTGTCCCCTGCATCACCATGTTTCCTTTTAGTTCTTGTTGGATTGTTTTATTCTGTCTTTAATCATAGAGGCTTTCTTGAAATTTGTGATGTTCCTCACCTGTTCAGCCTTCTGTAAGATTGAGAGCACCAGATAGCAGACTGGAAGCTCTTATTGGAATAGGAGGAGGTTGTTAAGTGGTTGGCCTCCCTATAGGGTGATGGGACAGAATCCTAGCTGTTCCAGCTCCCTGGGCCTTTCCTCTCGCATTAGTCAATATCCCTAGAGAGAAATCATCAAACTCACACCTATTGTACATAACCCTGGCTGCCAAAATTCTTGGAGGTGAACTTGGAGAAAGGGACTGATATTTTACCTTTTAATGCATAGACTTTCAAATCATCTCCTCTTTCCAGTTCAGTGCCCTTACCCACAGCTGGGCTGGTGTCCTCTCCAGGCAGTAAACTACTTGTCTCTTGGCAGGATTAAAGAACCTGGATGCCTAACCCACCCTATGTCTTTTACTTAGCCCTACTAGTTAGTCAGCCTTCAAGAGTATCTGACACTTGTAAATCCTGGCACATCCTGGTGTTTGGCGGCATTATTCGTCTTGATTCTTGCTTCTTTCATTATAGACACATAGCTTTCAGCTTTCTGACACTTCTAAATCCTGACACATTCCGGTGTTTTCTGGCATTATTCATCTTGATTCTTGCTTCTTTCATTATAGCTTTCAGCTTTCTGTGCTAGAATGGATATCACCACTTGTCCTCCTGCTTTCCAGCTTCCAAAAATTTGTTGATTTCTCTAGCATGCTCTCATATATTCTCCAACTTTCTTTGTCTTTGTGGGTTTTTTTTTTCTCTTAGTTTTACGCAGTTACAATGTTATTTTAGTTGGATTTCAAGAGGAAGCAAAAATATTCATTTGTATTTAATCTGCCATATTGAACTATGTTACACTTCTAAGCAAGGGAAGAGCCTCTAGAGAGGCAAAGAAGCGGAATAGGCAAGGACTCTCACTTCCCATAGGTGAAATGGGGGATTTCACATGATAATCATGAGCCATTGTTTGTAAAGCTTTGGGGAATTCAGATAGAAAGTTTTTAAGGCCAGCAATTCTTTTCAGATGACCTCGAAGAATATCTAGGCTGCCACTTTGAGGCATTCAGGCTCCCATCATTCTAGAAGTGTCTGCTTAAAATCCAAACATTCCAAAAACATTCACTCAAACCAAGAATTCATGAAATATTGCCAAAGTAAAATAATGACATTTCATTATGTACAAGGGTTAAAAATAGAGAATACAATTTAAATGCTAAAAGAAACTTTATTTAACACTTAGTGAAGTGGGAAGTCTTGGTTTCCAAGGTCCAGAGAACTGCAAAATGGGGCACAAGGGAAGCTTTTATAGGATAAAAAATTAAAAACAAGGAAGAGAAAAATAGAAAATGACTAAGGAACAAGGAAGTAAGTATAGAGCCCAGAGTTGGTGTGGCATTTGGGCATTGGCTGATTGGATATACTGCATTTGCCTTGGAGCAGAGCATTTACAGGGACAGTAAAGTGACACAAAATTTGGTTTGCAGACCTGGAAACCCAGGCAGACGGGCCCCAATCATAGGCCCAGAAATGTATTTCCACTCAAGATACCAATGCTGGTGGCATTGTCTAAGGGGTATTTGTTTGATTATATTGCTGACTGATTACCAATTAAGCAGACTAGGAAACATCTTGAAGAAAAATTCAACCTGAAGTTGAATTTTATTTCTGAAATCTCTCTCGTGCTAGAGCCACTTACTTAAAATCAATTCTACTTCATTTTGTAAGTTTACTAAAATATTCTGTAATTTTATTTTACAGTCAGGATAATAGAGATGACAATGGTGTAGCTATTCCGCTGTCTTTCATAAAAGGGAACTATAGCGAGAGCTAAAAAAGTTGTTGAATTCTCTTCCATTCTTCAGTGCTACAGAGCTAGAGAAGAGATGGAGCTATATGATATTACTGCTGATTATTTTATGATTTTCATCATCAAAAGGACAGAAGAGAAATTAATGGTGGCACCAAAAGGAAAAATTTGCATTTGTTAAAGCTCCTTACATTTTATTCTACTTCACAAGTATTTTTAAATCAACGCTTTCTCGTTAAATCAATTGAGTATTAGCTAAATTTGCTCTCTTATGTATGCAGAGATTGAATAATGCCAAAAAAACTTTGTTATGTTTCTGGTGCAAAGAAGATTCGTGCACATATTAAATACCACGAGGCAAATGCTTTTCCAGTCAGAATTTATATTGCAACACTATTTTTAGTCGTTCAAAATAGAACCGCAGGATTTTATTTCGATTGGACAATTGACATCACAAATGTGAATTAAATCAGATTAGTCATTTTTAAATACAAGTGAAGAGGAACAAGGCTGGCTGTTTCTGACATATTACTGAACCTCCTCCACAAAACTTAATTTGTGTCTTAACTGGAGCGAGTGCCCGTGGGCATTTGCAGAGGGAAAATAAAATCTCCCCAACCTGTTTTGTGCTCTGTAAGAGCCACTGCATTCGTGCTGAATCCAGAATGACTTTTAAAGGTGGGCCAGTGACATAGCCAAGCATCCATTTCTTATGCATGAAGAGCTGCGGTTGGCACAGTGCCCCCACTGACCCTGCATGCGGTCTGTCCCCAACCGATTCCATATGTTGGAAATACGACCTATGCACTGTCGGCACTTCCTGCCCAGGATGGCCAGTACAAGCTACCCAAACGGATGAAAGTCAGATTTAGTAAAACTTGCACTTCCTAGTCACAATTCAAAATAGGGAGAGCGTTAAACGTGACCTTTTGTCAGTCAGCAGACTTTCTAAAAGATGAAAGGCTGGTAAGACAAAGCCTAGTGTTTTCATTAAGAGAGTCTAAGGCTTTCACATTTTCGGTTTTTCTGTGCTCCATGGTCTGATTGTTCATGCATGGTGCAGCAATTTTCAAAGGACCATAACACAGTTCTTGAGGAATGGTTTATCTGGAAGCATCGTAGCCTCCCGTCTTTGGGGATTGCCTCTTGTTCCTGTGGTGTCCTGAGATGTGATTTTTGACATAAGATTGCTTATATTCAGCTACGTAAAGTACTCCGCATGTTCAGAGACAGTTTTCAGGTTTACTACGGGGAACCACTGACTGATACTGCAAATTGGAGACCGGACAGTGGGGAAGAGAAGTAGAGTTCCTGCTTTGCCCAGATGTTTCTGCACTGGGCGAAAGAGTTACAGAATCACCTAATATAAGAGCTCCGTTTACTGTGCGCTACGTCAAGGGATGTTGACACACATACACACAGGCACGTGCGTGCACGGACCCACACATGCACAGACACGCTGCTCATCTCTAATTGTCACCAGATACCATTACGACCCTTTTACAGCTGAGAGTAATTTTTAAGCCTTAGTAACTTCTGGAAGACCACCTAGTTACTAAGGTAGAGAGAGATTCACACTGACATTATGTCTAAAGTGAGGAACTCAGACACCCAAGTCCCTTCTGAGCTGATGTCCCGCCTTCTGACAACCCAAGAGCAATAACAAGCTCTTTAGCAGGAGAAATGTCTCCTAATGTTTAATCTTCTGACTCAGCCAATCTGCCACAACTTGAGAAGACTTCAGAGGATCGCTGTAGAATGATTTTAATTACCAGCCTCATCTGCCAGTGACAAAAGTAGCAATGACTGCTGGCTTCCAAGAACAGCCCCTGCAGTTGTGTTTGTGGAAAGTGAAGGGACTTTGCCAGGCAGCTTAAATTGAAATATGATCAGCTCCCCACAGAGAATTAGTCCTCCTGCCAGAGCGACCACTTATGGCGGCCCAGTGACAAGATATCCCCGCCTCATGTCCACATACACTAACAGAGGTGCTGGTATGTGTTTGGGCAGATGTTTGAGGGAAAGGGAAACATTTATCTGATCCACTCGGACTGGTTCCACTTCCTTTAGATAGAAATTGAAGGGAGACAAGCAGAAAGCTATTTTATCTGTATGTAAATCCAAGCTTGAAGTTATGGACTCCGAGAGAGAGGAAAGGGTAGGAAGGGCTGAGTTGGAACATGTGACCATGCACATGCATTGGAGCATGAGACAACGTGTGGATGAGAACGCGAGAAGTATAACAGAGAGGCCCACAAAACGTTATTCTAGTTGCTGTGAATGAAAGCTAGCAGACTGGTAGACCCGGGAAAAACCAAAAGCAGTGAATGAGTCTGATTGAGAGGGAAGAAAAGACATTTTCAGAAAACTGCTTTGCTCATTTCTCTTCTCTCCTCAGCCGTCCTTACACAATCCCTGTTTCCTACTGTGTAAACCCCAAACTCCTCAGCTTGACAGCCAAGCTGTGTCATCTCCACACTCTTAATGACGACCCCATTCTGTGTGTTGAGAAGTTCAGTGACGAGTTTTCTAACTGGGCAGTGAGGGCACAGATTTGTGTCTTAGGAATACCACTGACAGCAGATGGAGCATTTGTGAAAGAAAGGGCAACTCCAGCCAGGGGTTCACAATTTAAGAAACCAGTGTGGTGGTCTGGTCTCAAAGATGAAGAGGACGTGAGCTCAAATAGTCAAAGTGGTAATGGGAGCTGTGTTGGGCTTCGTTTTCAAACTACTGACCGGGATTTACCCCAGCTTTCTCAGATGCAGGGTGTCTTATCTCAAGGCTATCTAGATAAAACCTGGAGAACCCACATGACATGAGGATTTGGAAAGAGGAGGGTAAATTTCCCACTCCTGGCTCGCAGTGCCCCTCGAGCTGGTAATGAGACCAGTGCCACACACACGACAAGCTACATATCGGCAGGTTCCCCGGCCTTACAGACGAGTGAGCCGGTGGTAGGGACTCCTCCTGTGGAAGTCCAAGGTGGAAGAGGTGTGTGAAGCTCCAAAGTCTTAGGTGTTGTTCACTTGACATTTTATCGAATCAGTTGGCCGTGGGTATGATCTGTAACAGGGTAACAAGAAGCTTAGATTATAAGACCGCCTCGTCTGTGTTCTCCACTCAGGGTCAGACTCTGTTTTCCTCCTCTCTGGGGCATTCTCATCTCTTCTCTTATTGATCCATGACTTTAACAGACAGTTTTACTAAGTATTACAGAGCATTATTTTGGAAACTATTTCAGCCAAAAGTATACATACCATTTTAGGCAAAGAATTGCCTTTCTGTTAGGCTCTTTGAAGAGATGAACTAAATGTACATTCATGTGCACACACACACACTCTCTCTCTCTCTCTCTCTCTCTCTCTCTCTCTCTCTCTCTGTTTTGCTTCTTTCTCACAGGGTAACAAACCACCCCAAACGTAGTGACTTGAAGAAGCATTTATTGTTCCTAATGACTTTTTGTGGTGATTTGCCGAGTTGGGCAATTCTTCTCCCTGTAGTAATGGATGTGGCAATAGTCATCTGGGGACTTGATGGGGCTAGAATATCCCAAGATGGCTCATTCACATGACTGGCAAGTTGATGCTAGCTGTAGGTTGGGATCTCAGCTGGGTCCATTACCCAAATGCCTTGGTTCTTCTCTTTGTATCTTTCTTAAAACCTGGTAACTGGAGGGGACTCACAGTCTGTGAGATGGAGCCCTGCATTAGGCTCAGCACTAACAGCATGAAGCCTGCTTGGGATTCTCTCTCCCCCTCTCTCTCTGCCTCTCCCCCATGCACCCACTGTCTGTCTCTCTCTCAAAATAAGTATATTAACATATAAAAAACATGGCAGCTGGGTTCTAAGAAGGAGTGTTTCAAAAGGAGAAATCCCAGTGTTCAAGCACTGTGTCCAAGACTCAGCAAGTCTTTGATTGTATCTTTGTTGGTAACATCTGTAGCTCGGGCCAGGGTGGACCCAAGATCCACACAGACTCAAGGGAAAGACAAACAACTTCTATCTCTGGATAAGAGGAGCAGCAAGAGAATCTGGGGAGAGGGGATCACCGAGTGCTCCCTTTAGAGATTCTTACACATGCGCGCATGCACACGCACACGTGGAAATAGTGATAAAATATACATGTGCATAGTAAATAAAAACCTCCTGCATTATAATTTTCATACACAACAATGCACACTCAGAAATAGTCCCACACTTACCAGTTGAAGGTACAACCATGATAAAGTGGCGTGAATGTTTAAGTGGGAGCCTCTGATAATTTGAGAAGTCCACAGACTCCTCTCTATTGGTGAAAATCCAGGAATGAGTGGCCACTGAGATACTGGACCAAGCTGTTGGGAAGGCTGCCATGTTAGGTTATGCACCTTGTCCACTGCACAGCATCGGCTCCATTCACAGAGACTACAGTTGACTGTAGAGGTGTGCCGTGCAAAACCACCCACCACCTGTGTGATTTCCAAGTTGAGAGACTGGGTAGGGAGATGGCAATGTAATTAACCGAGATAGAAAACCCAGAAGAAAGAGTAGTGTAAGGGAGGTGTGGGGGGAGATCATGAATTCCCTTTTGGACACACTGGGCTCCAGGTGCCTGTTCAGCATCCATCGAACATCAGCCACCTTGAGGTGTGTGATGGATAGTAGAAAATGTTCGTTTGGAGCAGAGTAAGACCGGGAAATAGATGAGATCATCGAAGGACAAGGGTTGGAAAGAAGAGAATGAGCCTAAAACAACAATCTTGTAAAGTAGGAGACGGAGTGATGGCAGCCAGTGAAGCATTCTCAGATGGAGCAGCCAGAAAGCCGCCACGACATGACATGTTATCTGCTAGAAGGAGACAGAGCACTAAAAGCCATTAAAAAAAAAAAAAAAAAGTAAAGACCTCTACTTAAAACAGGAGCAATTAACTTTCTATTGCCGTCTTTACACAAGCTCTCGGAGAGTCTCTCAGAGACAAGACGATAATTCATGGAAAAGCTGCATTTTCTCTCTGACTTTCCTCTCACGGCAGAGTATCAAGGATGACCTTAAATAATGATAAGTTTGCCTCCTATAGTGCTTTACAGTTTACAGAGCATGTTCACTTACTTCATCTAATTTGTTCCCTACCGTCACCCTCTGAAGTACGCAGGGCAGGTATTAGTATCTTCATTTTACAGACGAGCAAACTGAAGCCAAGAGCGGTGATTATTCCAAAGTGGAGCTCTGTCCTCTGACTCTTAATTCAGTTCTGCTTCCGCTGAGCCACTCAATTACATTAAGGATCAAATCCTTGCTTGGTTCGTTTGTCCAAGCGGACGCCTGGGTTATCTAAACTGGGAGTTCCCCATCTTACAGGTGTCGGTCCTGCCACGGAAGACGTGGCAGCATCTGGGACTCTGGGGTGGCTGACACCTGTCCCTCCTTCTGTGTTTTTGTGGCTGTGTGTTCCTCTCTCTCTCTTTCTGTAACACGAATTTCACAGTATATGTTACTTTTTTCCACACCGTGAAGAAAATTAATTGGTTATTTCTGCCTTTAGGAATGCATTTGCACAAAGCTTAAAATTAGGAAATCAAACATGCTCTTTACAGGTAGAAACATCTTTCATTATTTTTTCATGTCCCAAATTTATGTAATTATAAAACATATTCCTAAACCGTTTCTACCAGATTCCCACATCTTTCGGCAACACTTAGCACTCCCCCATCAAAACTTTATTCTGAAGGGTATTCACCAGTTTACTCCCTATTTCCAAGCAGAATGCTTCTTTCTTATCACTGATGCAACAAATACTTATTGACTGCTTGGCAGGCAGTAAACACTCCAGTAATATTCTAGAGTTACAAAAGGGTTATTATCCAAAAATAAATGGTATTGATATTTGCTGAGCATTATTTCAAGTATTCCTGGATAAATATAGATAGATTTATGCATGTATCTATAGTTTTATGGACATATTTTCATATGGCTACTCCATATGAGTCTTTCCTTTTATAATATC